>NW_012114711.1:4353099-4355254 GCF_000951035.1 Colobus angolensis palliatus
GAGATGGTATCTCATTGTGGTTTTGATTTGCATTTCTCTGATGGCGAGTGATGACGAGCATTTTTTCATGTGTCTGTTGGCTGTATGAATGGATTCAGACCATTTTCATGAAAACAAGCAGTTCTTTGAAGAATATTGTACTTAACTATCTAATGAATAGTTAAATCTTAGCAGTTATAGCCTAAAACATGATGTATTTAAGAGAAACCTTTTATTATGCCTTCAACACTAGAAATAACCATAAAATTATAGCACTTATTTTCGCTTCTATTTGATATACCAATGAACGTAGCAGGGGACACTTGACAAGAGGTTTAGAATACAAATGCTGGGGTCAAGTGGACTCGGATTCCTATCCCCGTTTATCTTTTTACTGTTGTGTGATGTTGGCAAAAGTTCAATTGCTAGTCAAGCAAAGGTGATAGGAATATCTGCCTCATAGGGTTGTTGCCAGGACTAAGTGAAATTTTAGACTTAGTGTCCAGCTGACAGGAAGCACTCAGAAGATGATAGAAAATTGTTCATATTTTGGTAATATTAGAAGTGTCTGTGGTAAATAGAAGAAAACTATGTTATAGAAAATACTTTTTTACACATGGGTTATTTAGAAAAACTTTTCTAAATAACCAGTGGGCATAACAAACAAACAAAAATAATAAATAACACCGAGACAATATTACTCATGTTGATATACGATGTGTCTTTAAAATAATTGTGCATGTTCAATAAATTATTATGTGTTAATCTTTGCTTTTAATTTATTTGGAGAAAAAACTGTCATTACAGGTTTCTTCACAACAAGGCAATTATTTAAGATCAATATTCAATAATATTTTCCTGCAGGAGGCAGAAGTAGATCAGGGTTTTGTGGAGCCTGAAGTTTATAGCATTTTGAATGCCCACTTCAAGAGCTGGCAGTTAAGAGCAACCCAAGTATTTCACTGGAAAGTATCAGGAAAAGTATAGACGTTGGATTTTTTCCCCTCTTTTTGGTAAGGAGAGCAGAGGAAATAGCAGCAATAGGAAGAGGCTCACCTTGGGACCTTGAGGGATAAAAAATTAATTAATTAAAAGTTAAAAAGGCAGGGCTTCATGGTTCACTGAAGTTGATTTTACTGACAAAGAAACTTTGCCACAGCATTCCTTCAGAGAAATTGTACTTGTCAGTTTTTGCCTAATGTCAGCATCCACTAAATGATGCAATTCCACTGGAACGTGTGGAACTGAACTGTTGGGATCAATACCTCCCAGGCCTCAGGGGACTGTGTGGGCTACTTGTACCTAAGGAGACTCTGGAACTGATGCCTTTGCAAACCTCAGAAGGAAAAAATATATTCAGTACAAATGTTAGCTACTACACTAAATACAAATGGAACAAGCTACCCTACAAAAAGACAATATCATTTTTTTTTCAGTCAAGCTGGATGATGTTTATAAGAAAGGTATCTAAAACAGTGACAAAAAGTGTTAATATTCTAGCATATACAGGAAAATAAAAACCAGAAAGAAAGGAGAAATGCTAAAAATAATTCATGTCCAGGAGATGTAAACATATTTAATAGGATTCCCAAGATGTTATATAACCATGAAAACAAAATCCACTAGAGATATTTTTATACATAGTGTGTATGTGTGTGTGTGTGTGTGTGTGTGTGTGTGTAGCCTTTATCGATTAAACAATTTAGCAGCAGAATATATAGTACAAAGCTTCTTGAAAGATAATTGCTCCACTTAAAAAATATTTCTGGGAAATATTTAAGATACCTCTCACAGAACTTGACATGTCAAGCAGGCAAAGTGTGAGAAAGAGTATAGCGATATGAAAAATAAATCAATATTAGTCTAGATTCTTGAGTCAGGCTACTTAGGTTTTATTCTTCCTCCACTGACACCCAGCTGGATGTTCTTGGACAATTTAGTTAAACTTTTTATGCTTCAATTGTCTTGTTTGTTAGATTTTGCAAATAATATCAAACCCATCAGGTTGTTATAAGGATTGAATAAATTACTAATGCAAATGTAATGCTTAAGACACTATCTGACACCTAATTTGAGTTATAGAAGTTGCCTATCAATATGATCATCATCATCATCATCATTGTCCAGAAAAAATATAAATGAACGGGAGGCTGAGGCAGGAGAATGGCATAAACCC
>NW_012114711.1:4355439-4404557 GCF_000951035.1 Colobus angolensis palliatus
ATTAATTGAGATTAGAGAGGTGATTTTCATTGTTTCACTAAAATCAACAATAATAATATCAACAACAAAAATATTTTGGTAGAATGATAGGCTTGTTTATTTTATTTTTTCAAAGCCTTTAAGAGAATCTACAATCTGTCATCATTTAATCCATTAAAAATCAACTATATTGAGGTATACTTTACATAAAATGACACATATCCATTTGTCTAGGTTGATAAGATTCGTCCAATACATATACCCATGTAATCACTGCCACAATCAAAAACAGAATGTTTTTATTACCTGAAACATTCCCTGTTGTCCATTTAGAATTTATCTCTTTCTCCTTATCCCTACACAGACATTCTGTTTTCTGTCAGTATAGAATTGCTTTTTTTTTTTTTTTTGATATCTTTCTCTTAGCATAACAGCTGTGGAATTAATCCAAGTTGTGAGTATCAGTAATTTCTGACTCTTTATTGCTACCTTGTATTACAATTATGCATTCACCACAATTTGTTTATCCATTAACCTGTTGATGGACATTAGTGTTTCTTCCAACTTTTGGCTGTTATAAAAAAAATTTGCTATAAAATTTCCTTGCAAAAATGTGTGTGGACATACACTTTCATTTCTTTTGGGTGAATACGTAAGAGTGGGGTTTCTCAGTAATATTACTTTAAGAGTGCCAGATTGTTTTACAAAATAATTGTAGCACTTTATACTTCTATCGGAAAGGTATGAATTCCAGTTGTCTCACATACACAAAATCTTTTGGAATTTTCGATGTTTTTATTTTATTTTATTATTATCATTATTATTTTGAGACAGTGTCTCACTCTGTTGCCCAGGCTGGAGCACAGTGGCAGAAACAAGGCTCACCACAGCCGCCATCTCCCGGGCTCAGGTGATCCTCCCACCTCAGCTTCCTGAGTAGCTAGGACTACAGGAACCCGTCACCATGCCTAGCTAATTTTTGTATTTGTTGTAGAGATGGGGTTTCACCATGTTGCCCAGGTTGGTCTCAAGCTCCTGGGCTTCAGCAATCTGCCTACCTCGTCCTCCCAAAATACTAGGATTACCAGTGTGAGCCACCAGTCCCAGACTGAAGTTTCAGTGGTTTTCATTTGAGCCTGTTTAATTAGTGTATAGCTGTATCTTGTGGTTTCGATTTGCATTTTTAAAATAATGATGTTGAGCATCATTTTTATGGGCTTAAATGTCATTCAGATATCTTTGGTAAAAATGACTGTTCATATCTTTTTTCATTTTCTAATGGGTTGCTTATTTTTTTGTTATTGAGGTGTAAAAATTTCTTAATGATATATTTCAAAAATCAATCTTTTTAAATTGAATAAAGTCCAATATTTCTATTTATTCTTTATGTTCTGTGTTTTTATGTGTGTGTATGCACATGAGTTTTAATAAATCTTTGCTTAATCCTAGGACTCATATTTTATTTCAGAAATTTTTTTTTCAACTTTTATTTTAAGTTCAGGGATATATGTGCAGGATATGCAGGTTCTTACACAGGTAAACAAGTGCCATGGTTGTTTACTTCACAGATCATCACATCACCTGGGTATTAAGCCCAACATTCATTAGCTATTCTTCCTGATACTCTCCCTCCTCCCACCCACCAACATGGTTACCAGGATGTGTGCTGTTCGCCCTCCATGTGTCCATGTGTTCTCATCATTCAACTCCCACTTATAAGTGAAAATATGTGGTGTTTGGTTTTCTTCCAGCAATTTTAATGCTGCACCTTTAAGTGTGTGATCTATTTCATGTTAGCTTTTTGTGTGTGGTATGAGGTAAGGATTAAGGTTAACTTTTTTACAAATGAATATTCATTTGTTGAAGCACCATTTCTTAAATTATTATGCCTTTATCATTGAATTACCTGATACCTTTGTCTAAAATCCATTGACCTAAAATCAGCACATATCCATTAGCACAATATCCATTGAATTACCTGATACCTTTGTCTGAAATCCACTGTATATGTGCCGATTTGTTTTTGAAGACTTAATTATGTTTTGTTGACCTATCCTGCCAACATCACACTGTCTTTATCACTATTATTAATAGTAAATTGTAAAAATCACAGGATATGTCTGCCAACTTTGTTCTTTATCATTTGATTTTACTTTCTTCGTTAATTTTATTGCCACATAAGTTTTAACCTCATTCGATGATGCTACAAGAAAATCTACTGATATTTTGACTGAGATTATTTTAAAGCTAAAAACCTATTGGGAGATAATTGACTTCTTAAAAATATTGAGTGTTTTTGATCCATGAATGTGGCATACTTCTTTACCTATTTAGGTCTTAATTAATTTTCCTTAGTAATTCTGTGTAGCCTTTAGTGTATAGACTTTGTTATATATCCTTGGTACCCACACCTCATCCCCCAGTGTTTAAAGATTAATAAAATGAGAAGATATCAGCACAGGGATATGAGAAGGCGCAGACAGTAAACTAGAAGAAAATTTAAGAAATTAAGCAAAAGCAGTGCTTGAAGGAGGAGTACTTGGTAAACTGCATTACATGTGAGCGATATATCAAGTAAAATTAGGACTAAGTTGACTATTGCATTATTTTGTGCATAATTTAATATTGACTATGATAAGAAAAACTTATGTGGAACAGTTGGGACAAAAGACTAATCAAACTGGATTCAAGATAAAAAGAGAAAAGATGAATGGAGACAATAAGTACAGAGAATTCCTTCAAAGTGTTTTACTATAAAGAGAAGCAAGGAAATACAGTAGTAGACAGAGGAAGATGTGATGTTAAAGGGGTGCTGATTTTTAAAATGGGCCAACTAGCAGTAAATCTCTATGCTATAATGCTACAGAAGGCAGGGAAAATTGATGATTCCACAGAGAGAAACAAGTGGGTAGAATGGTCCCTTGTGTAGAAGACTATCTAAAGCACAGTGAATGACTTGGTCTAAGGAGGGAGCACGGTTCACCCCAAGTAACAAGACAAAGGGAGAGTCTGTAGTCACAGGCGCAGGTATGTGACTAGATGCAGAGATAGGAGCTTACTGAAGTTTTCTTCTGGTTCTTATTCCTTTTTGGGTAAAATAGAAAGCAAAGCAATCAGCTGTCCTTGAATATGAGGCAGAGTGTTGGAGATTTGAGTGAAGGGATATTCTTTACATTTGAATGAATTTCTTTCCACAAAAAAAAAAAAAGCCTACTACGTAATGATTATTTTTCTTAAAACTCTGCAGAAAAAGTCACCTTGGCATTTTTACAAGTAAGATATATTTTTATTCCTAAAGAGCAAGAAATATTCTAATTTTTTAAAAAAGAGGTTCAATAAAAACAGATACTCTCTCTATAAAATTATTAGTCTAGTTTGCCTTCCTATGAATTGAGAGAAACAATAGGGTAGCCCATTTTGAGTTTACCTTGTGTTAGGAAGCATCATCCCCTTTCTAAAGCCTCTTATAATGTTGGTTAGACCCTGTGAAGAAATCCCTAGGACATAGTCATAAAATATAGTCGTGGAAACCTTCTTGTTCGTCAGATGAAAGCAGACTGAGGCCACGAAGTATCTTCTGACTTATTTCCATTTGATTTGGGGATTTCATTTTCTCAGTATCCACTTACTTTAAGATGCTAAGATTGTAATTTCTGTGTATGCCAACATGAAAATAAGTCCAAACTATCATTCTTTTCTCATGCTGTAGCTATGTTTGTATGAATTACAGTCTCTGTGTGCACGCATGTATAATTCCTATTCCTTAGTTTTCATCCTTCAAGCAGTTCATCCCTTCAAAACCAAATGACAAGACCAAAACATATTAAAAAGTTTACTTGGAGAGCCCAGGGTGAGACACAAAACCTATTTTTCTTCTTACAGAGCTTCTATGCAAACACACAGACACTTGTTCTCTGCCTCTGGAATTACAAATATGTTACTCGGAAAGCAGCAATACTCTTTTGGACTTGTTTAACTTCACTTTGTTTACCTGTCTTTGAGAAGCCTCATACACACATTTAAAAACTACAACTTAGAAAGGTTTTTGTGATAGTGCATACAATCATTTGATTTTATTTCCCTTTTCTCTTCACCTTCACTAATAGAAGGAGTTACTGGCATGCTTCAAAAAGCTTACATTTGAATACTGTCTAAATTAGTGAAGACCCTTGACCAGCTTAATCTTTGCTTGCAAATGACAACGCAGTGAAACCAGAGGAAGAAAAAAATTACTTCCTTTCCTGTTGGAAACCTAATAAGTAGTTAGTCTGACCCAGTTTTCAATAAGAGAGATTTTCTGATGACCCGGCAGGAGTGACTATCTCCAGTCAAAGAAAGAGGAGGGTGAATTTAATCTTTCATGCCACTGGAATGGCAGCTGCTCTCAGCTCTGTCTGATTCTGTGAAGGTTGATGAAGATAGAGCTGGCTCTCAATGTAGAAAGAATTTTCCTTTTGAATATTCCAAACGAGAGCTTTGCACATGTGCCTCAAGAACTGATTGTCTAGGCTCCGACAGGAATGCAGCAGGAGAGGAGCGTATTTCATGCTTAAGACCAGAGAAGAGCCACGCAATACTCAGTGGATAAAAGGCTTGCAGTCCCAGCTGGGAAAAAGAGTCCCATTATCTCCCAGCTGCATAGACATTCCATACGGCTTGGTTCTGCCTGGATGCACAGCATGCCTGGCTGAGAGCTTGAAACAGAGTTCTGCAGAAAAATTGTAAAGATCCCGAGACATTTCCCTGGTAAGATCTGTAAGTACAAAATTGTGCTGTCTGCTGCAATGAGAATATTGCTGGGCAAGCTGCAGCTTTTCTTCCTTTCGGTGTCTTTGTATTAGCATAACAGGTAAAAGCTGGGGTTGGGGGAGAAGTCACTGCTTTATTGATGCTGTGTTTCTATGATGCTGATGTTTGAAATGCATTTATTCCTTGTGTGGGAAAAATGTATTGAATCTGTATTCCGGGAGGTTAGAATCAAACCAGGGAAAGAAAGACTACAGGTATATTTTTCACTGTTTCACTAGTCTTTCCTGCAGTAAAACTAATGGGCAAGACGGGATGACAGTGCTAATTCTGGGACTTTCAGATGGCTACACGCCCTTTCTGTAACGGCAGATGGGAAAATGTGATCGCTAAACGTTTTTGTCCTTTTTTTTTTTTTTTTTTAATCAAAGGGATGAGGGGTGGGGTTTGCAGTTTTCACCGGATGATTTAAAATAATGGTTCTAAAGTTTCCTAGGGGAGGATTTGGTAAAGGGAGCAAAGCAAGACTGGAGGTCATAGGAGCTCACCAAATTTTGTCTGGCATTTTGCTTTATACCCAGCTTCGAGATAATAGCCTGTGGAGTTTCCTTTGCCATTTACACCAGTTAAGCTCGTCAGTATTAAGGTTCTTATAATACTTTATGAAAACTTTCAGAAGTTGATGACTTGGGAACAAAACTTTTAAGAGTTCTGAGATTAGACACGTATAACCCATTATGTTAATGGGATACTATAACATTGGGGTTTGGGGGGAAAATTGGAATTCATAGTTTTTGCTTCTCCAAATGAAAACTACTTATGTTTAAATAATCAGCATCCTGACTATGTCCTCTGAGAAACATTCACAGAATGACTAAATAGAAGTTATACTGAGAAAAAACAGACAAAACAGTAGAATCACACAGAATCAATTTGGAAAATGAGATATTCATAATTTTATCTACAGTGGTAATGTTTTCTGAAGATGTCTGTAAAAGAAGGAGCATATGCTGAATATTGAATTGCTTGTTTTGAGCAATTTTCATTTATCACATGGGTTTATCATCTTTTTATTTCTGTTGTTGAAGGTTTCACCAATTTATGTGCATTGTATTTTATAAGGAAAGAAGATGTTTAAGCAGACTCTTTTCCCTCCTCCTTCACACACATGTGTAAACATACGCGTGTTCACAAAACAAACATAAACATACAAAAATACTAACACAATTTGTGTAAAAAAACAGAAATACAGAAGCATTTCATCTTTGATGTTTCAGTGGAGTTTCTTTTTCTTTTTCTTTTTCTTTCTTTTTTTTTTTGTAGCAATAACCATGGCTGTGCAGTCCAAATATTTCAAACATATAAATGTGGAAATTTTTATATAAAGGTTTATATGAGGTTATACAAATGCATAACTTATCACATCTTAGAAAAAAGTCAATCATTTATAAATGACTTCATTGTATTACTTCCTTTGAATATTTGTAGTGAAGGACCAGAATATTCTTTTAGAATTTTTATGTAACTTTCCTTAATGAAAACAAATTCACTTGTTTATTTAGAAAAGGATTACATATTTTCTCTGAGTTTAGACCCCCCCCAAAAATCAATTATGTTGTGAAAAGAATGTGTGGTATATTAAATTGATTGCATACTTCTGAGTTTTTTTTTTAGTAAGTAAAAATGCTCAGTAGTATAATATTAAATTTGTACCTTTTAAATTCTTTTATGTGAGGAGAAGGAATACAAAATATTTGCTTATTTATTCACTTACCTGTTTATTTTAATAGCATATTAATTGGAATGCAGAAGTATAAGTTCTACCCATTAAAAGTGACTCAAACTATACATAAAAGTTCAAAAAAGAAACCCCATCACCTGTAAATAACAATCACAAAATTTGGCAACTATCATTGGAGACATCCTGATGCCTAACTAAATTCAGATAGAATGAGAGATAAATACTTTTGTAAGAAAGGTTTCTTACTATACACCTTTTTAAAAATAAGTAACAAATATTTAGATAATATAGTCAATAATAGATAGTCTTCTATAAGAATGAGAGGTTATCCTACGCTTTAAAGAAACCAGAAATATTGGCCAGGCTCTGTGGCTCACACCTGTAATCCCAGCACTTTGGGAGGCCGAGGCAGGTGGATCACGAGGTCAAGAGACTGAGACCATCCTGGCCAAAATGGTGAAACCCTGCTTCTACTAAAAATACAAAAATTAGCTAGGCGTTGTGGCACGTGCCTGCAGTCACAGCTACTCAGGAGGCTGAGGCATGAGAATCGCTTAAACCCGGGAGGCAGAGCTTGCAGTGAGCAGAGATGGCGCCACTGCACTCCAAATTGGGTGACAGAGTGAAACTCCGTCTCAAAAAGAAAAAAAAAACAGAAATATTGAGTTTGATTTTAGATTTTAATGAAACTGAAAAAAAGAGAAGTTGAAACAACTTTGAAGAAATTGTTGAATTTCAGGTATAGATTTCTTTCCAAGGGAGATATTATGTCCAGAATAATACCCATATAGCCAAAAATTTTAAACATAGAAATAGTTTGAAGGTTTTTTTTGGATGCACGTTTATGTAGTAAACAAACTTTTATAACCCTTGTTATGATAGTTAAATGCATTTGAAAGGTGCTTTGTTGTCATCAACTCTACCCATACTACCTGAATTTAAACTACATCAGTTTTGCATTATAGAGTATGTACATTCTGGCTGAATTCCCACGATCTTAGACTAAACTTATTTCAAAATTGAAAGAAATTATTCTTTACCAACAGGCTTTTACTACCCAATTCACCATTCCTGCGTTCTTTACTTTTAATTATTTTTTGGGTTGTTAGATTTCACTAAGTAGTACCTGTTCACCAAAGAAATAGTCACAGGTGCTACATTTTCTGTGAGTTTGCATACTTGAACATGTATTTCTTTTGCCTTAGACATGCAAGATACATTATCTTTCTTGGATTAAGCTTAATTTTTTATTTTGGAAATGTGTAAATGTTTAAGCATATTTGGAGACCCTTTCCGTATTGTGTTTTGCAACATTTTTAGGTATGTCTGCAGTTTCCGTCATTGTACGTGACTTGCTTTTTTTCTGATAAATGCCTACGTGATTCTTTTGTTGTGTGTGTGTACAGAATATTCCTGGATTTGTTCCATTTTCATTAACATTTTTTGAGGTTTGCCCCATTGATTTAAGTTTCTTTTATTTCAGAATTTGTTGTTGTACTATTTCTTTTTTGTCCCTTAACCGAGCGTGGCCAAATTGCTTCTTTCTTTTCTTCAGGATCACCAATTGTGTACATGTTGTATCTCATTTGTCTGCTTTCCACATCTTTCATATCCAAATTTCTTTTCAATTTTAATTGACAGATTGGTTATCTTCTTTACTTGAGAACCACTTATTCTCTTGTTTGCCACTTGAATGAATAGTATAGCTTATAGTAAACCTATTAAGGCACAACCTTCTGTATTGTGATCTTGTAAATACATGTTTCCGTCTCTCAACACTTTAGCAATTTCCTCAGCTGGCAGGTTTTTGGGCAATCTGCATCCTCTGAAAGTAAGAGAAAAAGAAAGTACTTACCAGTTTTCTCTGATGTCCCCCAAAAGTCCATGATTTTTAGCATTTGGCAACAATGGAAATGGGCTTCAAGTTGTGTTTTGGGGTTGTGTCCACTAACATTTTCATTGAAGACAGAGGGTTTTTTGCTTTGTTTTTTATCCCCACCACTATCACTGCTACCTTTTGTATTTCTCCTTATTTTTTCTCTGGGACAACAGAGGAAATTAAAAAATCTCTTTATTTAAGGAGTTTTAAGTAGCAGTCTTTCAGTTTGGAAGAATTCTTTGAATGAAAATTTTATTAGAATGTTGTTATTGTCAGTATTCATATTGAAAAGAGCTATTCTAGTTAAAACTGAGCTAATCTGCATGGTGTGTTGTAGTATTAAACATTTATTATGGTAAAGACATAACACAGGACATAGTAGAGGAAAAAACAGAGTCACTGGGCATGCCTTCTGATAATGTCTCCTGTTAGTCTATATTGATGAAGTCTGTGGCCTACTTAACTTATTGCAATGAGTCCTAAGGTAATTTACAGAAACTTTACATCATAGTAACATGAATCAAAATCTGTAGACTCAAATTCTTTTTGAAAGTACACTGAGTATAAAACTTACATGTATTAGATTTACAATTAAATGAATAAATGAATGAATAAATAAACGATTTTCCTTAGATCTCAAATCCTTAAAAGAGGCAATAAAAGAACATGATGTGTCCTATGAAGTGTTCTGAAAAACTAATGATCTTACTAAAAAACAAATCGCATTTTCTCAATGTCAATAAAACGATAGTGAGAGCAAGATTCAGGAGGCAAGCTCTTGAGCTGAAGCACCACCCATTGTAGCTTTCCTTCCCTATATCTACCACAGAATATAGCTCTGTGGTCTCAGGCAAGTTTCTTAGCCTCTTTATACCTCAGTTTCCCCATTCATAGTGGAGATAATATTAATATTGACTTTGCAGTATTATCAAGATAATTCAGCAGGTAAATATGTAAACAACCTTGGAAGAAAGCCTGACAATTAATAAGCACTCTATGTGTTAGTTGTTTAGTTATTGTTATAGTATTATTACTATTATAATATTTATATATGAGCCTTGGGATCAGTTGGGTAAAAATAATATAAAACAAGGAAAAGAATAAAATTACAATTGTCATCTAATCAATTGTATTGGGTATTTAGTAGAGAATTAAATTTGGAGTGTAAATCATAAGTGGATATTAAAATAGAGCTCAGGGAAAATGGTAAGAAGATCTAGAGACGCTGGTCCCTGGATCCAACTAGATTAAAAATAGAAACGGTATTTCTGTATACACCGAGCAATTGGACCTGATCAAGAAAAAGGGTATATTTAATTTTCTGATTATAAAAGCAATGAACAGAAAAGCATGAGAACAAATAAGCCAGAATTTCTTTCTTCAAAGAAAAACATCACAAATACTTGTATATTTCTTTCCTGTTGTTTTATGTTGTTGTTGTTGTTGTTCTTTTTTATGATGATGCCCTAATAAAGTAATGCATGCACCTGGAAACAACAACAATAAAATTTGAAATTACAGAGAAGACAGTAAAATAAAAAATAAAAGACCTTTCCACCGTTTCCTGTCTCATTTCACAGAAATGTTTTCTATAGTTGATTTTATTGTAACTTTTTTCCTTCTGGCCATCATTATGCATTTGAATAATATATTTGACTTCTATTGCAGAATCTATAAACTCAACATCTTGTCTGCTGACTCCATTTTTTAAAAGATGGGCAGTTTTTCCTATTTTCACACTTTCACAAGACAATTTTAGGTGTTACATAAGTCTTTGAATTCTTTTGGCAGTAATGCACATATATATGTATATTTTTTGGTAAAGTGGGAAATTTTAAATATTGAAGGAAGGATTAAATTTAATAATTACCAATTCCCATCCCTCAGAATTACCAAATGCTAAATTTTATTGGAGATTGAACATTTTCAGTATTCACAAAATGAAAATATTAATGTAATATATAATAAGGGCCTACATTGTAACTCTACCTACTCCATTCCTCACTCTACATTACCATGAATTGTATATTTATATATAATTTTTATATATGTAAGCATATATAAAATATTGTTTTAAAACATTATGGAAATGGTATCATACTGAAAACAAACTTATTTAACTGATGTAACTCATTCCATATTAGACTATTTAGACTCATTCTTATAAATAAATACAGTTCTAGTATATATTTCACCTTATGTATTTTGTACTCTTATTATTCATTCTCTTATTGAGGGATATTTAATTTACTGAAAATATTCACTATCGCAGTGTTCTATTATCACATGCATAGAAAACTTATACACATTAAGTGAGATTTTCATTAAGAATATCAAGTCTGTGCTGCCTGTCAACAATTTCATGTTTGTTATTTCTGATCTCAGAATTCCTATCTTTCAACAAATGTACTTAATTCATCTGCACCTATTATGACGTTGATCAAGTTAGACTTATTTCTTATTTTATATTCAAGAAAAGTGTTTTTCAATAATCAGTGTTTCATTGGTTTGAGCAAATATTCTTTATTCATTTTTTTCATCTTTTACTAGTTAAAAATGGTATACTCCCATTATCATATTTTAGTAAATAACTATTTTAACATAAAATATACTTTTATATTTTCAAATAAAGACTGAAGAGAGTATATCTTCACAAACAGGACAATGACTTGTTGAAATTTACTCCGAGATATTTCTCCCAGTGCTCATATTTGCACTATTTATTTTTAAACTGCCCCCAATATTTTTGTCAAGGATTTTTTAGACTTATGACGTGATTTCCTGAGTTCTTTATTTACCATATTCTTGCTATTTATGTGCATCTCCTAGATTCTTTTCTTGTACTCTGAAGACCATTTTAAGGTCATTCAAAAATTGTTTTAAACTCCCTTAAAAATTGTTTGTTGAAAATAGCTTACGTTAGTCACATTCTAAAATAATACTGTAGTTTGTCAGAGCACTCTATGTGGATGATACTTTTCTCTCAACAATTTTTGCATATTCTGTTCCATCATCTTCTGGAATATAATTGTGCTCATGAGGGGACTGTTTATGATCTAATTATCACACTTTTGAAGATATATTCATCTTTTCACTCAGACAGATTTTAAGAATTTCTCTTTGTCATTGATTTCTTCAAGTGCACTACAATATGAGTAGTTGTGGAGTTGTTTCAAATGTATCTCAGTGAGGCCTCTGCAAGCTCCTAAATCTTTCTTTGATTCTGAAAAATTCTCAGCTATTATATATTTCAATCTTGCATCTTTTAAATCCCTTTATTTTCTCCTTCAGGAATGCTAATTCATTATTTCTAGGCTTCTGTCTTTGATTTCTTTTCATTTCATTAGTTTTCTGGTGTTGCAGTCAGTGTAATTTCTACCGATCTGTATTTTATACTTTTATTTTAACAAAATAGTTTTACTTTCCATAATTTATATTGTTCTTTTAAAAATTATCCTGCTATTCTGCTTATTCTTAATAGTTTCTCTCCCATTCTTAAGCTGTTGAAAAAATTTCAGTAAGTTTATTTTAAAGTTAGATTGTGATTGTTTTACTATTTTAATTTTTAGAGACAAATTTCCTTATTACTTATGTCTGCTGGATTTCCCTCATGGTGGTTCATTCTTCCTGGTGCTCATAACTTTTTTATGACAAATTTACTTTCAACAGATGTTGTTTTCTATGGGAGACCAACATTATTTGAGCTGTGTATGCTTTTGCCTAGCATTGCATTGCTATTGCTTCTACAGTGGCTCTACAAGTATCTCTGGTTCTGGACTATTTTATATGTGAATTTTTTGGCTTCAAATTATCTTACCAAACAGACAGAATGAATTTGGGCCCTACAACTAAGCTTAGTACACGTTCAGGGTTCTGACTGTCTTTTGGGAATTATTTTTTCTACCCGATCACCAGGTTTCTATAAGGTCAGCTATGTCATGCAAAGGCCCCTGTTTTGGGAGATTATTCCAACTTTATAATCTCCTTGCCAATCTGAGTTTCTCTCCATTTGGTGCCTCTGAGGTCTTACCTCTTTAACATTTAACCTCGGTTATGTGTACTTCTTAAAGAGTTTTTATACTTATATAGCATTTGTATGTGTCTATAGTGGAAAAGAAATCCTTCTGCATCACGTTGCATGGTGCCATGTACTTCCCTATACTTCCATGTTGACTGGACTTGTTCCCATCTGCTTTCCATCATTTAGAAAGTCATCACACTTTCTTACTTGCTGGTATTTTATTTTTATCTGGTACTCTCATGGTTTCATGGAGTTATTTTGTTATAGGCAATGGAACGTTTGCTAATTTTTTCTCTGGAAACATTGTCAAGTCTCAGGTATATAATCTAATAAGAAAGGGTTAATGCCAATTGTATATGTCTTTCCATTGGCTCCACAAAGGTTACTGCAACAAATTAAAGTGCTTGGTTTAGTCCAGTGAGAGAATATGTTAGGGAGTTCTAGAATTTAGTTAGAAAAGCAAGCCAGTGGATGTTATTAGTTTATATATTCTTTGGGAGTGGCAGCTCTATTAATTCCTTAAGTTTAATGGTGTGCAAATTCTTAAAATGTAGAAGCAATTATTCAAAAACTTTGTTAGCACAGCAATTCCTAGTGACACAGTACAAGCTGAATGTTAAACGGACCATTTTTTAAAGATGATTTCTGCTGAATAAAAGTGAGAATATTAGATGGATCCTTTTAAAAATCCTTTTTAAAAGTCTTCTTTTAAGGCAGGAAGGAAAGACTCAAACAAGATATTTGGTGAAGTTTCTAGTAATTTATCACTCATGTGTGTAAGAGGCCAACATGAATGAGCTCTCAAAAGAATGTAGACATTTTATTTTCAATGACTTGCTTGTATATTGTTTCAAAGTTTAATTTATTTGGTTTCCCACATTTGTATGTCTAATGTGGTTGTGTAAGGAACTCTGTATGGAGACTGCTGAGCTATCTTTCTAAACAGCAGGAGTGCGATATACTTGCTGGAATAGAGTTTTTAGTGAAGGAACATGATTTTCCTTTCTGGCATCTAACAGGGTCTCCCAATCACTAAAGCATAATAAATGAAAGAGAAGGTCGGAAATCAGGTGTGCTGCTAATTTTCTATCAGCAGAGTTAAGAATAAATTAAAGAATAGTCCTGCCGGGCGTGGTGGCTCACGCCTGTAATCCCAGCAATTTGGGAGGCCGAGGCGGGCGGATCACGAGGTCAGAAGACCGAGACCATCCTGGCTAACACGGTGAAACACCGTCTCTACTAAAAAATACCAAAAAATTAGCCTGGCGTGGTGGCTGGCGCCTGTAGTCCCAGCTACTCGGGAGACTGAGGCAGGAGAATGGCGTGAACCCGGGAGGCGGAGCTTGCAGTGAGCCAAGATCGCGCCACTGCACTCCAGCTTGGGAGACAGAGCGAGATTACAAAAACAAAACAAAACAAAACAAAACAAATGTCCGTTAAGTTGTGTTGACATGAAGAAGTTTCTGTTATTCCAGACTTGATAGAACGCGCTTTCTAAAAGTGGAACATGAAGGTGTTTTCCAGGCATTTAATGTTGTTAGTCAATTCCTAAACATGCTCAGTTGTGAATCTGTGTTGCTGACAGGTAGAATTTTGACAGTCCTATATATAAATTTACCACAAAAGTATATGTTGAAAATAGTTCTATCAGAATTAGCCGGTGGTTATAAAACATATTTTTTTCAGAGGTGCCGATTTTACTTTTTTGTTGTTACTTTGTGCAGACTGTGCCTATGCGGTTTGTAGACAAGAGAAGGAAGCTTTCTATCTGCTTTCTTTAGGGCACTTAGGTGGCAAAAGCATTATTTTTACTGATGTCACTCTTATTCTGTCTTTTGTCATGCAGATGTACAGAGTGATTATGCAATAAACAGCAACAACTTTCTCATAGAAAAAGACAGACTGGAGTTTAAAGAAAAATAACCTATTCATTATATGTAGTTCAACATAGGAAGCCAAATAGCAGTTTTTAAGAAATTACACACACGATGCAATGCCTAATGCTTTTACCATTAAGGGCTCCTTTTACTTATGAGGAAAAGTCATTTTTCCAAAGAAACATGGAACAAAATCTTGAAGTTTTAAGATTCACATATATCTTTAGAAATCCAAAAATAATGTTATTCTTTGAGTATTAACCCCTGGTTATTATTTTCTTTCATGATTTTTTTCTACATGAAAATACCTTCAATTCATACAAAAATTCTAGTTAATTCTGATCAATAATTTAACACACTAAATTATCAATATTAATAATATTTTATTCAACAGTATATACTAGTAAAAATTCCACAAGTATTGGCTGAATACTTACTATATAATAGATGCTATTTCAGGCACTGGTGATGCAACTATGAGCAAGACAGAGAAGAGCTCTGTTCCTGTAAAATTCACATTCTGATATATATTCTTGAATTCAATTAAATATACATGTCTACCAAGTGGAAGGGGGAGCTAACATTGTTAATTTCAGGTCTTACCTGAGAAATGAGCATGAGAAGCCTTTAAATTATTTCATTCCAAGATGACTATTTTAGTAAACTTGCATAATGAGATGCACCAAAAAGACTAAATAAAAAGAAACATATATTTACTAAGAATAATAATTATTCCTCTATTTTTATAGATAGTGATATATTCTGGGTTTTTCAGAGAATTAACAAAAATAGGATCTCATATTATATACATGTTTATGGAATTTCCTAATCATATACTCAACTCTTTACCTGAAAGTTATTCATTTTCAACAAGTGAATAGTACCTGTGAATTTACTAAGATGGTAAAATTTGTTCAAAATTTGCAAACTACACTAAATTATGTAATAACCATGGTAAATTACTATGTGTATGACAAGTGAAGGAAATTAATAACCAACAGAATATTGTTTAATACATTTTTCCAATTATGAAATCATATATGTTTATTACACAAAATTTGGAGAAGACAAAATATGCATAGGTTGTTATTCTATTACTCTGTATATGGCATCATTTCAGTAATCGTGTGTATGTGTGCATTTAAAATACAAAATTGAGATGAATGTATACATTCTGCTTTATAGCTTGTTTTTATTAATTAACATCTTATAAACATTCTCAAGTATCATTAAATATTCTCCTAATGCTGAAGGATTTTTCACCAGATGGGTTTTCCCTGTTTACTCAAACCAATAACCTATCGTTGGATATTTATCTTTTACACAATTTATTGAACAATGCTATGATACATATCCTTGTACCTGAATCTTTTAATATGTGTCTGATTATTTCTTAAAAACAAATTCCTAGTAGTACAATTTCCATGTCAAATTGTGAGATTTTAAAAATGTGAGTGTGTATATTACTAAATTGTCCTTTAGGAAGACAACTCCCTCTGTACTTTCAGGCAGGTGAATACTCTTTGTGATCATCCCAGTAAATACTAAATATTATTAATTGTGAATACTCTCCGATTGGATTATAAAGCAAATATGCAGATAACAGTATTTCAGTATTGCTCTCTATTACATTTTTGAAATTACATTTTTGAAATGCCTGAATAAATATTCCATGAGTGTTTGAACCATTTGTATCTGCTCATTTTGCTGAAGTCAGCCCCTGTCTTTTGTTTATTCTTTGATATTTTACATTTTTTCTTATGCTCAGGAAGTTCATCATATATTGATGAGATAACTTGTAATTTTCACTTTTTTCCAAGTTTATAAGACATTTAACTTATATTTTAAGTGTGAAACCTTGGAAAATGTTTTATAAATTATTTGAACCTCGGTTTTCAAATGTACACAGTGCAGCTGGTAACACCTGATCTGGCTTTCACAAACTCAGAAGGGTCAGATGAAAACTGAAATAGTTAATGTTTCTAAATGCATTTTTATAGCTATAAGTGGTATACAGTTATTGTTCTAGTCTTATTAAAGATAAATCAGTGTTTGTCCTAAATTGCAAGTCCAGTCATGAGAAAGTCTACAACTTAAAGTTTTCTAAATATAGGTCCGATGTTACCAACTTTTTAGCTCCGGTACCAACAGCGTCTGGCCTGTGGTGTGTGCTCATTAAGTGCCTGCTTAATGAATGTAGACTCTAAGTATACTAGAGAAACATAAATTCAAATACATCTGTGCTCATTCCAAGTATGCTATTACAGTGTCATCTAAATCTAATGGTGAACAAAATAGCACATATTAAAATGATAATTAATGTTAAACTTCAATTTATGTCTCCGCGCTTGGCAACCATGGTAATCCACTCCATGATGAAGCAGTCAGGAAATTTAAGTAGTTATTTATTTCATCACTACAAATTGTATTTGAGACCTGTGTTTTGGAGGTAATCTATATTGTGGGCTTTTCAGGAATTTGGTATATTAGGGAAATTCAGGACTGCATATGGGGAACAAGGAATGGGTTTTAGGATAAAAAGAAATTGTAATCATCCCTGAATTAAGAAATAATTTATACATTACAGAGAGGTAAAGTATACACAAGGTGTGTGATATTTTCTTCTTCAAAAACCCTCCCAAAATGTGAGATATATAACTTGCTTTTCCAGATGCTCAGAACAAGAAAGAACTTCCTTTTGTTTTAACTTGCATTTAAGTTACCATAACACATGATTTTAGTATTTGATGTTATTTGACTTTGGCAGAACATAATTAAATAAGGTGTTTGACTTTGCCAAAGAGAGTTTTAGAAAGAAATTTGTGTTTGATTTAGATCTGAGGCCAGGTGTTCAAGACCAGCCTGGGCAACAAAGTGAAACTCACACTTGTAAAATACACACACACACACACACACACACAATATCTCTCTCTCTCTCTCTCAAACTTTGGCATTTTGGTAATAAATATTAAAGCCGTGAAACAAACATGTTTTACTTATAGCTTAGAATGACCACACTTATTAAAAAAGTTAATACACATTATGCTGCAATAACAAACCACACCCCAAATCTTAGGAGTCTGAAACAAAGATTTCTTTGTGTACAACTGTGAGGCAACTGTCCTTTATGAGAACGGCGGTGTTATAATACCATATGAATACATGTTTCCACAGTTTCAGTAAAGAGGTAGTTCTAGAGACTTTCAGTGGCAACTAAACACTTTCACCCAGAAGTGATACGTCTCACTTGAATTCACATTTCATTGGTTGAAGCAAAACACTCAAGAGAGTGAGTGAAGAAGTGAAATTCCTTATATGCCTAGAAAGAGGGGAATGAGACATACTGGTGAATAACAACAGCGTCTATGACTGAGTTTGCTAACAAGAAGTTGTTTACCTGGCCCTTATCCTCACTAACAAATCAACTTCAGTTGTGTGAAGCAATCTCACTCAATAACACAGGTAGCATTTTAGTTTAGTTTTGTTTTGTTCTGTTTTATTGAGAGATATATTTTCAACTCTTTGTACATATTGAGCAGTAAATCAACTTTTTTTCTACTAAAAAGTTACTCAGTGGCCACCTCATCCATTACATTTTTCCTCACTGAATGATTGATGAATTCAGTAACTATCTGGATCTATCCACCACGTTTAAAACTCTGGAGTATCATGGCTTAGAGATACACGCTGTCCTCACAAATCTTAGGGCATTTTGAGGAAATGTACTTGAATTAAATTGCTACGTAAAATATCATCTAAGTGCCCACAAAGAACAGGTACTTAAGAGCATGCAATGACCAAGTGACGAAAGTCAGTGAAAGCTTCCATAGGGAATTGATGAGTAGGCACAGGCTAGTTCCATGTAAGGAGAAAGTGTTCTCATGGAAAGAAGAGTGGATGAGGGGAGGGGATATGGCAGGAGTGAGGTACTGAAAAAGCCAAGGTTGAAGTCCCGGGGGATCAGAGATCCAGGTGACAGAAGAGGTTAAAGAAGTATGAGAAGCTGACCAAGAGGTTTCTGCAGCCCATGCTAAGCCTTTGAATTTTATTCTTAACAAAATAGAGGAGCTACTGGTGATTTTTGAGAATGAAGTAATACAGTCAGACCTAGGCATTGAAATAATCAGCCTGTCTAGTATGTGGCGAACATCATTTTTTCTTATTCAGGTATGTGGCATCGGGCAGACAGGGAACCCAGGAAGGAAATGAATAGGCAAGGAGAAAATATGCATCAATCTAAACTATCTTCTCTTTTGATGACAAGACAAAACTTGCTCCGAATTTCACAAACTCTGAATTTTTGTGCTTTTTTTTCACATAAGCTGTTTTTCATAATATTCAATTGACACAATTGGAAATAAGTGAAACAATGTTTTGTTAATTTTTAAAGTAAAAATGCAAAGTAAAAAGATTAGAAAATATATAAAATAATAACAGAAAAATGAAATCATATATAATACATGCTCCCAAAAATTACTCCTGAGTATTTTCCTGAATTTTATGTTTTCAGGAAAACAAAAGTTCTAATGTTTTTATTCTGAGGAAGTGTTTATAAAATATATAGTCTTGTATACTCAGAATGAAGTATATAATATATAGAAATATACAGAACAAAATGTATGCACATTTCATTGTGAGAAAGACTTTATAAAAATATAAGATGAAAATATAAAAATGTATATATAAATACGTAATAATATATTATAAAATAGAATGTAATATTCTCACTGTGGTAGATAATCTCCAAACATGGCCACCAACAATTCCTCCCCTCCTTGTATATACAGGCCATTCCTCCCTTTAAAAAGTAGTATCTATTTCCTTCTCTCTAACTGAGACCTGCCCTCATGATTTTTTTTTGAACAATAGAATTGATGGAAGTAAAGCTGTGCCAATTCTTATCCCTTCAAAGACCAAGAAGCTTCTGCTTTCATGTTCTTGGAGCCCAAACCCTATGCAGGAAGGAAGCCTCTCTGAAAAGAGAGGCTTATAGAATACCTGTAAGATGAAAGACCACATGAAGAGAGAGACCACAAGGACTCTCCAGCCAAGAGTCTTCACCTAGGCATGCAAGAGAGGCTTCCTTGGAGTCTTTGGTCCAGTTGTGAAATGGTGACACTACCTGGATACAAAGAATAGTCCAGCGAACCCACAGAACTTTGAGAAATAATGAATCGTTGTTGTTTTAACCACTAGGTTGTGAAGTGGTTTGTTATGTAGTCTTCAATAAATAAAATAGCCACTTTTTCAGTTTTTATAAGGAAAATAAAATGCTATGCAGTGTCTTTGAGTTTTCTGCTTTGCTCCTTGCAGACCCTTAATTTACTCATCCTATTAAAAATATATCCAGACATGTCTCTGAAAGTTGTGTGTTGGTTAATTTTGAATTTAAAAGTCTTTAAAATTATAAACTCTGCAATCAGACCAGGCGAATGAAAAAAATATAGATGGGAAATTCCTGTTAAATTTGTTTTCACTTTGATGTGTATGATATGTGCAGAATTAGTTGGAATTACTTGAATTTTGAACAAAAACCAATATATAAGAAATACGTGCTGATTTTGGCCTTCACGGATAAAAATATGAAGAGCAAGGCAGATTCACAGATATCCATATGCTTAGAGTCAAGAATGTAGCTGACTTCCTTTTATTCTTAAAAACCTTTATAAACTTCTTAAGTGATTTATGGTACACTGTGGACTCGAGTGTTACTTTTATATCAGGTTATAAATAATGTTGGCTAGAAGTCTATCCAATGAACTTTCCCTTTTACTTCACATATTCTCTGGGCTCATGGTTAGCCAGAACAATTTAGAGGCCAAACACGTAATCAAAATTACCACATGCCTTTTTATTGCATGGTGGGATTATTTTGTTTTGCTGACATATAACATTTTGGTCAATAATAATAATAACAATAAAACAGCATTGAGTTACTCAAATATTAGTTGGAGCTCTTCAGAGAAGTAGAACCAATAGTGCCACATATCTATCTATCTATCTATGTATCTATCTCTCTCTGTCTCTTTAGATAGATAGATAGATAGATAGATAGATAGATAGATAGATAGATACATAGATAGATAGATACATAGATAGATAGATAGATACGAATTTTCCCTTTCTCCATTTTTTGTTTTATTAAGGATCTCAATGGATTACATGATACCTACATTGGAAATGGCAACCTACTCTACTGAGTCCTCTGATTCAAATGCTAATTTTATCTGGAAACACCCTCACAGACACGTCCAAAATAATATTTAATGTGTGCACCTCATAGACTGGTGAAGTTGACAGATAAATGTAATTATCATAATGATACTAGTAAGAGAAATTCAGTTGACCTGGCTGATAGATAGGTATTTTTCACACAAAAGCCAGAAAATGGTCATAAAATATGTCATATGGTTTAAATTATAATTGTTGAGTACACATTTCAAAATGTCATTGTTCATTTGAAGACTAAATTTTAAATTGGTTCTACTTTATAGATAATTATGACATGACTGAATATTTATTCATGGCAAACCCAGGAGCATTCATTTGCAATTGCCATTCATGTAGATGTCAAAGATGCCACTTTTTATTGCACATATTGTGAGAGGGTAAAACAAATAACCTTTCCTCCTTAAAATTGGATTGCTCATTAAATGTGTCATTAATCATATTTTAAACTCCAAAAGAGCAAAGTAAAATGGCTCTGAGTTTTAAATTTTCCAGGGTGACAAAAGCTGAACAGTTTATCAATGTTTGACCACGCTCCAGGTGTGGTGGCTAATTTCTGAAGATGATGTTCCTCTCTGTTCGATTGCCTTTCAGCTCTCATGGTAGGTGCTAATGTGTGTAATTAGCATGATTTCAGAGTTGTGACCTGAACGACAGACCAATATCTACAAGGGCTGTGGTCCAACCAAGTTAGAATAATACCAAATTTATATGCAATGAATTGAGCTGGTGAAGAGGTTACTGAAAGAAGTTAGGTCTAGATTGGGGTTTCAAAATAAATCACCTGAAATTATTTAAGAGTATAACTCAAACCCCCCAAAAGTCACCTCCATCTGAAAGGTTTAGATTTGGAATCTCCAGTTGTTATGATAAATACAATTATAATTAAGGCTCAGGGTGTTAATGTCAGTGTTATGCAGAAAATTACCCTAGATATAGATAGCTCCCAGCATCTACATCCTGTTTTCAAATTTATTTCTAATAAAAAGAATTTAACCCATTTGAGGTGAAAAAATTCCTTAGAGAATAAATGTTTTTTAACCTTGGGTAGTAATAGAATAAAATATAGAGATAATGACATATATCAAACCCATGGTATTACAGGTTGTGTATCTCTTATCCAAAATGCTTGAGACCAAAAATGTTTTAGAGTTTGAAATTGTCTGGATTTTGGAATATTTGCATATACATAATGAGATATCCTGGGGAATGGGACCCAAGTCTAAAAACAAAATTCATTTGTATTTTATATAACTCTTATACATATAACCTGAACGCAATTTTATACAGTATTTTTAGTAATTTTGAGCAGGAAACAAAGTTTTGACTACATTTTGGCTGTGATATGTCACATGAGGTCAGGTGTGGAATTTTTCAGTTTGGAGTCCTGTTGGTGCTCAAAAAATTGTAGATCTTGAAGTGTTTCAGATACTAGATATTGAGCTCGTGAGTGTTCAAACTGTAATATCGTTAAACTATTTAGAATTAAGTTTGTATTAATTAGAGTCGTTTCTACATCTTTGGTGTAAAAAGTACTTGTTATATTTAAGACTCTGAGGAGTCTTTGCCAGATTTGATTTCTGTTTGCACTTTTAATTTTGTAATTAAATAGCTGATTTTGGACTTACCCATTTAAGTTGAAAAGTACTGTATATAAAAATTAACTAACTTTTTAGAAAAAGTTTTGAAATATTTAAAAGAAGTTAAGATTTACTATTTTATAAGGTTAAATACAAGAATTAAATGCTTAGGTTTTTCTTGTTAAGGACCTACTGTTAATTTGTCAGATTGTTTAGAGACTTTAAGAGAACATAATAATTCAATTTTAGAATTACCATTTAAAATATTTAAATAAATTGTAATAAAGTAAGTCAAAAGTCCTGATTGTTTATGTATGTTTAGTCTGTTCAACATGAAATAATTGAATTTTAACTGTGGCAAAAGAGAAGAAGGTTTTTCTTGTTTTAATAAGACTATAAAAAGAATAACAGACATACAAATTAAGCTGGAAATTTTAAGGGGGAAACAGCATTTGCATTTGAAATTGTAATAAATTTGATATTATGATCCCCAAGGAGCATTGAGGTTCTAAGGGGATTCAAGTGACTTGCCTGAGACTACAGAGAAGCAATTCACATACAGATTTTCATATACGAATCCAGTGGCTGTGGTTTCCACATTCATTCTCAAAAAATCAAGGTACCTTTTTGGAGATGCATGCAAAATTGTAGAGGAAAATAAGGTAATATTTGAAATATAGTTTCTAATATTTTATTGTTAATCTTCTTGTTCACAATTTACCATGGCAAAAAAGAAACACTTTTAAAATGTTAAAATAATATAAATAAGATATTATCTACCGTTGTTTTTCTATTCCCAGTTTAATAAACAAGTTTATCTGTGTGGTAATAATTTTTAACTTTAAACAGAGCCAGTAGCTCTTCTATTACTTTGGAGTTTTTAAAAGATACAGTTATTTTGAGTTTGCATTCACACATATTCTAATTTAGAATACATAAAAATTTACTTTATATTATTTATTTCCTCTTAACATATTTGCAAAGGTTTAGTTATATCTGCAAAAATGATATATTTTTTATTCTTCTATTTTTTACCCAAATTGTTGATGGTCTTCTGAGATCCATCTGAACAGACAAGGAAGAGACACATACTTTTATTTATATACACACTCATAGTTTGTGTGTGTATACAACCTGATTAGCTTCTTGACAAAGAAACTAAAAAGAGATTTAATTTTTAAATGCTTCTCCCCATACTCTATCCTTTTGTTATAATTTTTAAGTCTTTAATTATTTTTATGTATCTCTTCTATATACAGGTCTTTATAGCTGGATCCCCACTGCTGAGTCAGTTTTGAATTACCTATTGATCTTGTCTTAAAATTGTTGTCCAGTTAGTGGAGCATTTATTTATCAGCTTTCCCATTATGCTTGAATATTCTACATGGCCAAATATATATCTGACCAATGTCCTTCTTTAGGAACAGTGCTTTATGTTTTTCACATCACATATTTACATCAGGTGCATTCAAAAGGCAGTGAACCAAGTCCTATAAAAACAGATAGAAGAATTACATTCAGTATTAATGTCAGAAAAAGAGAATTGCTTTTTGATTTAGGATACGTAAATAGTCAATCGTATTAAAAGATTGACTTTAAAACATATCCAACTCTGCTAAACAATGGAAGAATCTATTCTTTTTTGATTGAAGAAACCACATAAAATAGGTATACCATCATGGGGAAAGTAGGGACTTTCTATATTATTGTCAAAAGACAAAACTTGCCTCTTGATTTAGGATTCCATAAACTTTTATGCAGGTGTGCGTGGCTGGAAGACATCAATACCGTGCATTGTTCCTTGACAGTGGGCTAGGCACATATTCTAACCTTTGAATATTTCTAAAATAGTATCTTTCAAATCTGGCAAATTCTGGGAAAAAGAAATTCCTTATATAGTTGAAGCTTGAAGGAAGGTGATGTATGTTGTAATGGGTTTGCTGAGATTTTTACTTAATATTCAGCAGCCCTGAGAAGTTTTCTTATCTTCTACTCTAACTCAGTACTTTGAAAAAAAAAATATGAGGAGCAGGTTTGACAATGTTGTCAGGATTGTGATTGAGATGAAGCTAGAATGATGTGCAATTTAAGTCTTCCCAGGCCCTGATTCAAATCTACATCTGATTTCATGACCTCTGCTGCATTCCTCTGTCATGAGAAGAGCAGGGACTCAGTCCGATGATAGAATCAACCTTACCCTATAGTTAATTAGAAGGGGCAGTAGTAAAGAACTCGAATTTTGGAGTCAGGCGCACCTGGATTTGAATACTGACCAGATGAACCACTTACTACATGATGGGCCAGAGACATACACTTGGATTTCACTGGCCTCATTTTTCCTATGTGTAAAATTGAGAAATAATAGTTGTCCTACCTCATATGACTGTATGGAGGATTAAGTGAGATTATTGAATCTAAAAGTCTTAGCACAATGTCTGACATACAGAAATTAGTAGTGAATTTCAGCTAATGTAGCATTATTAAAATTATTATGAATGAGGAACTATTGTAGATGTTATATGGAAAGTGGTATCACCTGGGGACATACAGTGACTCCCAATGCTATTTAGCTCGTTTCTATTGTATATGCATTACATACAGTCCAAATTAGGAACAATCACAGCAAGAACAACCACCACTTGATATAGTTTCAGGCACTTTCCTTAGTACTTTAGGCTAACGTATTTAATTCTCATAAAAACTCAAAGGATATGTAGTATTATTCCCCATTTTACAG
Organism: Colobus angolensis palliatus; assembly: GCF_000951035.1. NCBI lineage: Eukaryota > Metazoa > Chordata > Mammalia > Primates > Cercopithecidae > Colobus > Colobus angolensis. The sequence continues at coordinate 4,380,228 of NW_012114711.1, forward strand.
AAAAGTAAAATGAGATTCAGAGATATAAAGTAAAATGCTCAAGTAGAAAAAACAACTGTTAGATTTTAAAGTCAGAATTCAAAACCAGCCAGGCTTTTGCCAAAATTAATGCTTTTTATCACCACATTCTTAATTCCCAAAAAGAGCACCAAGCACCCTAGGATGCAAGAGTGAATTCAGAGAAGGATCATAGGATGTAATTAAATATTCTGGTGAAACAGTGATGCTCAACATCTGTCAACTATGGAGTGTGAGGTAGTTTCATTTCAACACATATCTTATTAAATTTCTTTCAATATCATATATTTGTTAAGGCTGGGTTTCCAGTGGATGTCATGATAAAAAGCAAATACTGTGTGAAATCGGTGTAGAACAGGAAATGAGGCTGGGCAATCTTATTCTAAGTTTTGAAAAGTTGTACTGTGCCCAACGGAAGTATGCTTGTTAAAAGTAGAAGTGGGTACTTAAGAATAAAATAAGAATGCTATTTTTCCTCCAATATATACATATTATATTTTTTAAGCATCCTGTAAGTTGTTTGAATATAATTGCTTTGAACTAAAATACTTAAAAATGGAACTATTTATAGTTATTTTGCCCTGGGGGTGCCATAAAAATGATTGATCCACTAAGGAGATCGTGATACGAATAAGCTGGGGAACCTCTGAACTACATTATTCGGCTTCTCAGGGAAATACGTAGAATGTAAGGATCAGTTCATCAAACCTCATTAACCACCTGTTACTTCTCAAGTACTTAGAGATTCCTTTCTAAAAGAGCTCACAGTATAATAAGAAAGATAGCCACTGTATTAATCAGGGTCCTCCAGAGAGAGAGAATCAGTAAGGTATGTGTATTGATATTATGACAGAAGTTTATGATTATGGAGACTGAAAAGTCCCAGAACAGAGCCCTTGGGATGATGGCAACCTGACTCAGTAGTATTTGAACTGGGTAGCTCAAATGTCCCAAAACCAGGGAAGCCCATGGTTCAACTCTCAGTCCCAAGCCTAAAACCTGAGAACCTGGAGTGCCTCTGGTGTAAGTCCAAAAGCTAGAGTTTCAATGTCAGAGGCAGGAGACTAGGATAACCCAGCTCTGGAGGCAGAGACCATTTCACATTTTCAGTTTTTGTTCCATCCAGGCCCCCAGCCAATAGGATTGTGTCCACCCACTTTGAGGACAGATCTTCCCCTTAGTTCACTCAGACTCACATGCTAATTTTTTCTGGAAACGTCCTTGCAGACATGCCTAAAAATAATGCTTTAGTAGTTCTCCAGGTATCATCTAATCCAATCAGGTGGATCTCTAAAATTAACCATCACAGACACAAAGTCCATACTAAAACACAGAGCGTGAGCCAAATTTCCAAGGGGCCAGACTCCCAGGCAGGTCACATAAATATTCAAAAGGCCATAGCATTAAGAAATGAGAGGAAGTTGTATTAGGTAGAAAAGCAAACATAAGAAATTTTCCAGAAGAGATGAATGAGAGAGATCAAAATGCATGCTATTTATAGAATAATGAGTATGGTAATAATGGAGCACCCAGTAATTACACTAGCACTTATTAAATACTTGTTACATTCCAGGCAATGCATTAGGCACTGGGTTGTGAAGATGAAAGTCAGAGTGACTTTCCTCAGGCTCTGACGTCTCTTGAGGATTCTGATAAGAAATAAGTATATTCAGGCAAATGGGAAGAGATGAGATTGGAAAGCATGACTGGGTTAGAAGTAATATATTGTCTGTAACTTCTAAAGAGGCCAGAGACTTTTAGAATAATTAACACAAGGTCTAATTACTTTGGATTAACTAGTAGCCAAATGCATTCACAAATATTGATATTATTTAAATTAGCTTCATCTTACTAAAAAAGACGCTGTATTTGTGTATCCTTCTGCCAAATAAATGAGAGGCATATGTATGTTTTTCCAGAATCATGACTTATTCAGTTTATGGTCTAATTATTGGTTGAGAAGATAAGTAAATAACAAATTATCATACGAAAAATGTGAGACTGGGAGTAATTAATGCAATAAAATAGGTTGCTCAATATGCGAACAATTTCATTGCAAATTCCAGGAAAAGGGCCTGATTTCTGAAGAAAGATGAAGTCATCAAAAGTCTTAAGGACTAAATTAAAAGATAATTTTAAACATTTACTGCTGCAGTATTTAAACTTAATGATTCTGGCACAATGAGACTGTTGAATCTATGCTGCGATATATGTTTAAGGGGATGGACTCAGGTAGTTAGGATGTGATTATTACTGTCCTAGGTCCTATAGTTAAATCCGGATAGAATTCTAGTTTTAACTGAAGACCTCTATTTGATCATAGGCTGTATCAAGTTGCTGACACAATTCATGAATAATCATATATAATGGTATCATGCTACTAAAACACATTAGTTAAATACTCTCACTCACTCAAATGGTATAGGAGAATCATCTTCCTAAGATATCTCTCCATGACTACAGTATGGGCACAGAGCAAGGACAATCCTGTCTCCCACCTGGTCACCATTCATTTATTTATTCATGGAGTAGAGATTTTCGTGCACACAAGCAGCTACTGTGACAGCAGAAGTATTACAGAATTCAAAAGAGAAAGAGATGATTTCCAGCTGGGCAATCAGAGAAGTCTTTAAGAAGTAGGTGGCATTCAACTAAAGAATACACTCTTCACTTCTGTGTGGCTTGATGAGTATACACCATTACAATCGCAGACTTTGGGAAAATGGGAGGGTTGAAATAAGATAAAGGAAAGAAAAAGAGTGGTGGCAAAGGCAGGATGACTGGTAACATTAATTGAAGAATTCTATATTTGTATTCACCAGCGTGAGCCTCTTTCCTATTTAGCCATCACATAACTTGAATGCACGTTGTCATTAACTTGCTTTATTCTTCCTATGAATCAAGCCTTGGAGATGTTGAGAACTGAGATTCTGTGTGTAGCAGAAAAGTAAAGAGATGAATAGAAGCAATGGCATAGAATAACATCCTCTTGCTTCTTCCACTATTAATTCTATCCTGCCAGCAGATATTTAGTAGCTTTTTTGTGTTAAGTCCTATGTGGATACAAATTTAAGAAAAGACACATTTTCTTTCTCAAGGGGATCACAGGTCAATAGGAACACAAGGATCTGTCACAGATCATGATAAATGTAATACATAAAAGAACATAAATATGGACACAGTAAAATGGTAGACCAGAAGAGGCAAAAGATAATTATTGATGATGGTCAAGGAAGAATACTTCACAAAAGTGGTATTTTTAGTCTCCAGACATTGAGCAAAGACTTTTTTTGCTACGGTCATCCCATAAAATGACTCTCAATAATGAATAGAACAAGAAACAAAAAACTAAATTTCATTTTTAATGAAACACAAAAGAAAAAAGTCGCACTAAAGTGCTTTCAAAGGAAGATAACTGCAAGAAGCAAGTGAATTACTGTGCAGACGCCCCTAGAAGGCTCAGAAACTGGGACCAGCCTGCATCTTAGGAGGCAGTGGTAGGAATGCTTAACCTAAACTAGAAGACTCATCTGAAAGTCTGTCTCTTAGACCTTCTTTTTCTCTCAACGTATGGGAGGTTGGAAAATATATGTAGAGAAATTGAGCTACAGGAGCTGCACAATTTCAGTTTTAAGGCAGAAAAAAAAAAGCAGAAAGCTGAGAGTTTATATGATCTTTCTGTTGAGAAGTTGAAAGACATAAATATAAATAAATGTAACATATGTACATAGGCTCTTAAATATCCATGTTTAGAAATTCCCCAGTCAAAACCAGAGTTAGCCTTGATAACCTAAGAAGAAAGTCCACAAGTCAACAAGCCACAATGACGAGCACAGATAAATGAATGTACTGCTAGTGCTAGGTTTATCACATTTGAGGGAGAACTCAGTGAAAGAAGGTAAGACCCCAACTAAGTAAATACTGGCATTATGAAGAAAGATTAAGAACAGTTCCAAAACATCACCAGTTTCTTCATAGAGATTTTAAAGCCTTTTTCAATCATAAAAGGGACGCTTAAAAAAAAAAGGGTCATGTGCAGTGGCTCATGCCTGTAATCCCAGCACTTTGGGAGGCCGAGGCGAGCAGATCCCAAGGTCAGGAATTTGAGAGCAGCCTGGCCAATATGGTGAAACCCTGTGTCTACTAAAAATACAAAAACAAAATTAGCCTGGCGTAGTGTCGCATGCCTGTAATCCCAACTACTCAGGAGGCTAAGGCAGGAGAATTGCTTGAACCCGGGAGGTGGAGGTTACAGTGAGCCAAGATCATGTCCCACACTCCCACATGGGCAACAGGGTGAGACTCTGTCTCAAAATAAATAAATAAACAAACAAACAAACAACAAAAGGACACCAACCAACAGAAAATAAGAAAGAATTTGAGGATATTTAGGTTATGATAGCCAGACTCACAACAAACAAAAAAGGCAACAAAACAACATTTAGTACAAGAACTGTAAGATAAAACTGAATAAATTATCCAGAAAGGAGACTGGAAATAAAAATAAGTTGATGATAGTAGCAGTAACATCAGAATGCTAAAGAATTTTTAATCATAAATAAAATGATCCAAATCTTGGAACAGTAATGATAAAGAGGACAACCTAAGCAAATACGAGAGCAAAATAGAAATCTTTTTTGTGTTCCAAAATTACTTAAAATTTATTCCCTGTAATCAGACATCTGAGGACATGCTCCAAAAATCAGGAATACACAAAGGAAGCTAAAGACAAGGAGTCTAAAACAGGAGAGTCAACAAGGAGAAGGATCAAGGGAAGTCCATCAATAATGGCAGTTTAGCAGGCCTGGAGAAAAACTAATGTGTACTGTAGTGTATGAAAGGGCTTCAAAGGAATAACTCTAGCAAAATCAAAGGAATGAGTGGATTATCTGACAGGAATTATCATGAGGAAAATTGTATCAAGAGGGTTTTATAGAGTACTTGAATAGCTAAAAACGAACAAACAAACAAAAAACCCTCATCTGTAGATGCCAAAACAATAAAGGCAATGAAACATACAAATAAATTATTAACTCTTGAATAAAAACAGAAAAGTTATTTACAATGAAAATGTGATCATACTATTTGAATCTTCAGTGGACAACATTTGTATAGGCTTAAGCATGAAAGTTCTGAATATGTAATATGGATGGAAAGAAGACCTGATATAGAATTATATTGGAAAACTGAGTGGAGAATCGGGATATAACAGAGTCATATTGTTACCTATTAAAATTGGATGCCAATGGAGAATGCCAAGTCATGAAGTCTTTTTTTTTTTATTATTATTTTTAGACAGAGTCTTTCTCTGTCACCCACGCTGGAGTGCAGTGGCATAATCTCAGCTCACTGCAACCTCTGCTTGCCAGGTTCAAGCGATTCTTGTAACCCAGCCTCCTGAGTAGCTGGGATTACAGGCGCCTGCCACCATGCACGGCTAATTTTTGTATTTTTAGTAGAGACAGGGTTTCGCCATGTTGGCCAAGCTGGTCTTGAACTCCTGACCTCAAGTGATCCACCCACCTTGGTCTCGTAAAATTCTCTCTGTGGCTTCACAGGCATGAGCCACTGCACCCGGCCAGAGAATGCCAAGTCATGAATCAAAATATTGCCATGTCATAGATATTATTTAGAGATATGGAGGTAAATGCCAGTGAGAATAACTGGAAAATAGAGTTGATGCTTACAGGGAATGGCCTAGGGAAGAAATTTATATTGCTTTTGTTGTTCTCAGATTTATTTGGCTTCTTAAACACATGGGTGCATTACTTTTATATAAATATAAATAATTGGTTAAAATTTTAAAAAGGAATCTCTGACAAAGATTCAGAATACTATTTGGTGTTAAAAAAGGAATCTCTGACAAAGATTTGGAATACTATTTGGTGTTTACCAGGTAGACCAAGGACAGAAGAACATGGTAGCCAGTGAGGTAAGATTAAAAACAAAAATCAGAAACAGCAAGTCCAGTTCAGGGAACTGCAGGTGGTTTGATACAGCTGAATAATTAGGAGGCAGAGAAGCAATGTGTTATAGTGGTTATGGGTTCAGGCTCTAGACTCTATCTTTCTAGTTTTGTTTTATAGATATGTGACTTACTGTGTGACCTTGCTAAGTTCTTTAACATCTCTAAGCTTTTGTGTCAATGTCCATATCCGAAAACTGAGAACTTTAATTTGTACTGCAGGAAATGAATCTACATTCTGTTAGCATGCATTGAAGTTCACCCACAGATACTATTGGAGAGTTCCAAGCTTCTCTCCTTCAAGTTCCTGTGTTGCTCCCTGTATCTTTGAGGTTCCCCAGAACTTGCTAACCAATGCATAGGGCAAACCAGAAATGCTGACTGGAAGTAGCAACAGGGGATTTAATGTTCCCAGAGGTATTACTGAACTGATGAAGTAAAAGAGTAAGTTGATAAATATGCCAGGTTCTCCATCCCTTTATAGGGCAATTCTGAAGTGTATATTATATAGAACCTTAGTGGGTCTACAGAGAAACAGAGCTTCAGTTCCTTGAAGTGTGATTCACACCATTCTGCACATTTTACTGAATTTTCTCCCTTCCCTGTCTCACTTTCTCCGCACTCTCACTTGCGCTTCTGCTAATCACTTCCCAAATAAACAAGCCCCTGTCTCAAGGCCCACTGTTGAGGAAAGGCAATCTAAACAAATGCCTATGCCATGTTTTCAAGAGGATTAAATTATATACTCCATACTTAGCAAGGCTAAATATGTAATACTGCTACTGTTGTTAAATGCCAAGATATGAGAAAAGTTCATTTATGCTTGTATTATCAGTTAAGACATTATCCTAAAGGTGAAGAGAAGCCTTTCATAAAATGAATTAAATCCATAGGACTCAGTGACTCACCGAACACACGTGGTGCTGAGCAGGGCTAGGGAAAGATAGTGCTCTGAATGACTCACAGCTTTCTAACCTGTATATGACCTGTATGGAATAGTAATGTTCAGAAACAAGAAACATAATAGAACAATTACAGTTTTATTTCGAAACGAAGCCTAAAGTCCTGGTTTCATAATAAGGCTGTCTAGGTAAATAATTTGGCCAAGATTCACGATTCACTGATCCAAAGGTCCTAAGACCCCCAATAATGTTCTTTTTCTGTAAGTTTTTTCAACCATCATTTGTCTTAATTATTCTTGTCTCTTGAGGTCATGATTGGTGCACAGGTGGTCAATATAGGTAACATAATTGCTGAAAGAATTAATAAAGATTTATTTCCTAAATTGATCCAATTCATGTTGTTTTCTTCTATTCAAGTACTGGTCACTTGGTCTTTCATACAGTCATAATTCTCTCTGATTCATAATTTAATGGAAATGATTTTGGCAACTCCAGCAGACATCTGAGAGATAAGCATAGCTTTTGTGTTGTTAATGTTTTCTGCCAGACTGAAGACCTTGGTGTTAATAAGATGGCTGCTTTCCAACACCTCTAAAAAAAAACAAAAAAATTCCTCTCTCCTTTTTCTTTTATTTACAAATGTAATCTCTGATCCGTGAATTCATAAGGTGAAAATGATGAGTGGCTAGCTTTTTATAGGACCATACAGAAAGGGCCAAATTCGTTGATCCGTCTCCCATGTTTCTAGCTACTTAGGGAAGGAATTTGAAAAGAAGTCAAAGTGGCAGATTTGAAGGAGGGGCTATTGGAAAGTGTGCCACAGACTTTTTTACATTCCCTCTTCCAGACAATTTGAGTCTGCATTTTTAAGTGAAACTATTAGTAACGTAGTGATTTCAGGGTTTTTCTTTTTTTTTTTCTAAATTGGTAGATGTAGGTCATAATAGGACTATAATTTTATTTATTGGTTGATGGTCTGATTTTAAGCCCTTAAAACATTAATGTCTAGGCACATTTGAGAAAGAATAACAGAAAAATCTTGTGTGTGTGTGTGTGTGTGTGTGTGTGTGTGTGTCTGTGTGTGTGTGTGTGTGTGTGTGTGGAGAATGTCTCTTTGGCCCAGATAAACTCTTTAAGCTTTGACATCTTAAAAACTCTATGATTACTATATTTTTATACATAGTCAGATACATATAGGTTCAAAGTCCTGAGAACTCTGGTTAAACTGAGTTGTCTTATTGCCAGGGTCTGAGGAAATCTGAAAGACAGCATCGTAGAAGACAGTGCATTGAACATTGTTAGGCTAGTAGCAAAAGAATGAGAGGCACAAGACTAAAAGAGAATTCCACTTATGTGTAAACAGAACTTCGGTTACTAGATAAGTATGACTTTTTCCTCCTTATTTTTCTACCCTTTCCTTTATACACTTTACATCACACCCCTTAGTTCCCTCCAAAATATAAAATTGTCATTGACTTTATTGAGATATAATTCACGTATAACAAAATGCACACATTTTAAGGGTCCGGTTCAATGAATTTGAAAAATGTGTATGCCCATATAAATCCCTGTTCCTCCCTATCAAAATACAGAATATTGTATTTCATATTACCCAGAAAAGTACTTTCACACTTTTTTGGAACCAATCCTACCACATTTCTTGCCTACAATCACTGATCTGGTTTTGATCGCCATAAATTAGTGTTTTTCTGACTCCAGAACAGTATATAAACGGAAGCATGTAGTATGGTGCTTTATGCTGGACATTTAGTTCAGCACATTGTCAGTTTCATCCGTGTATTTACATGAATCACTACCTTTTTCCTTTTTATTGCTGAGTAGTATTCCATATGCCACAATTTGTTTATCCATTCACCTATTGGTGGATATTTGGCTTTTTTCCAGTTTGGGCTCATTATGAATCAAGTTCCTATTAACATTTAAGAGCAATTCTTTGGGTAGATATATGTTTTCATTTATCTTGTGTTCTACCTTAGAGAGGAATTGATGGGTTATATGTGATGTTTAACTTAATAAACGTTTTTGAAAGTGGTTGTGCCATTTTACATTCCCGTCAGCAATACATGAAAGGTTTAACTGTTCTACCACCTCATCAATGTTTGGCTTGATCAGTCTTTTTAGTTTTAGTCATTATTCTGGGTGTGAAGTGCTATATCTCATTGTACCTTTAATTTGCATTTCCCTGATGACTTGAGTATCTTTTTATGTACCTATTGACTACATATTTTACCTTGTAAAGTGTTTATTAAAATATTTTGCCTATTTGTATTTGATTGTTTCTTTTCAATATTACTGTTTCATGTATTTTAGACACAACCTTCTATCAGATATATGTATTTTGAGTATTTCCTCTCAGTCCCTGTTGAAGAGTAGGTAGTCTTAATTTTTATAAAGTCAAATTTATCTATACTTTTATGGTTAGTCATTTTTGAGTCCTAAGAAATCTTTGCTTATCCCAAGGTCAAAAATATTTTCTCCTATGTTTCCTTCTAGAATTGTATAGTTTTAGTTTTTATGTTTACTCTGTGATCTATTTAAAATTGATTTTTGTGGATAGTATAGGGTTTCATACAGATATCCTGTTTTACTGATGTCATTTTTTGAAAATATTACATTCCTGGCAAAATTATTTCTTTATTACAAACTTGGAAAAGCCTTTTTAAAATCTCTTACCTTTTATATAATGATAGAGTACAGAAAGTCTTCTAAAGTTCTTTGGAGATTAGCATTATTCCTTTGAATATTTTTTACATTTCTGATTTTATTTAAAATATAAACACAGTAGATAGGACACATACTACATAATGATCATTTTTTAATAATATAGAAGGTAAATTAATATAGCCAAGGCACTGAGTTGGGAAGAAAGTGTGTACAGTTACTGGCCTCTTTATTTTCTGTGTGACTCCCTTTTCTTTTTCTGTGTCTTCATATGTATGTAGATACTTCTTGAGTGGTATGTAGTACTGAGCTACTCCATTGGAACACAGAGTTAAACAGATTGACAGGATCATTATTGACTGGAGTATCAGGGAAAACATTGTTAGAATTAATCATTACAAGTTTTTTGAAATTGAATCTCTTATTTATAAAAAAGCACAGAAAAAATCAGTATTCCATAGCTTCTGTATAAGGTCTTTGTATTATGCAGCTCATGTTGAAAAATAGATATTGAGTGGTTTGCCATATTAATTTTGATTTGTATTTATTTGTAAATATGATTTCATCACATTAAAATAAGAGCTACAATAATAGAACTTTAAGTAAGAGTTAAAAATATTCACCACCAATCTATTTCTCCTACTTTACTGATTTCACTTGCCTATGTTCTTTTGCTAATCTTCATATATAGTCAGAATGTTTATATAATGGTAACCATACTACAGAAATGGTTTGCATTTCTGATTTTTTTGTAACATATGAGATTACAAATATTTTTCGTGTTGCTACACAGCCTTCATATTTATCCATTTTAATGGCTACGAAGTAATCTAGTAAGTGATGGATAGTAATACCATCATTTACCTAGTTTATTACTATTGATGCGTTTAGGTAGGCCACACATTTTTGCTTAGAGCTGACTCCAAACAAGAGAAAACACATGTGTATTGCCTTTTCCTTGTTTGTATAATTTATACTTAGAATATCAGCATAATTAAGTGCTTGAGAATAGAGAAGCTAGACTTTTGTGTTGAAATCCCACTTTTGATATTTTCCAGCTATTTGGCTTTGCGCAAGTGTTCTGATCTCTCTAGACCTCAGTTTTCTTATTTGTAAAATGGGGATAATAACAGTGTCTGCCTCATATATTTTTCATGAAGATTAAATGAATTACTTTTTTGCAAATCAATTACATCAGTGAAATGAATGTAAAAACTATATAAATATCTTCTTAAAGTCCTGGTTAATGGAACTAGTATATTAATTTAATTTGTATTGTCACTGAATGTATGTGAGTATCCAGATATACCACAATATGAACCCAACCTTACAGGAAATGTACATTTACAAGAAGAAAGAAAGAGAGAAAGTGGGGAAAAGAGGACGAGAGGAATAAATAAAGGAAAAAAAAAGAAAGAAGGGAGGGAGGGAAGGAGGAAAGAAGGAAGGAGGGAAGCAAGGAAGCAAGGAAGCAAGGAAGGAAGGAAGGAAGGAAGGAGGTTCTCAAACAGGGGTGGTTTAAAAAACATAATTTATTGATGTACAATTCCCATGACATAACAAAAACCTTTTTAAAGTGAATAATTCAGTTGCATTTAATACAGTCACAATGTTTTGCAACCACCACTATCCTCTTCGAAAACATTTCCATCACTCCAAATAAACAAAGCTCTTACCAATTAGTGAATTTCCCCCCATTTTCTCCCTTTCATGTTCCGGACCACAACAACTACCAATCTGTCCCTTGCCTCTATAGATATGTCAATTCTGGATATTTTATATAAATGGAATCATACAATATATGACCTTTATGTCTGGCTTCTTTCACTTAGTATAATACTTTCAAGGTTTATCTATGTTTTAGCATGTGTCAGAACCTCCTTACTTTTTATGGCTGAATAATATTCCATTTTATGTATGTATCACAATTTGCTAATTGAACATCTGGGCTGTTTCCACCATTTGGCTATTTTGAATGGGCTGCTATAAGCATGTGTGTACAGGTACTTGTTTGAGTACCAGTTTTCAGTTATTTAGGGTATACACCTGGGACTAGAATGACAGGGTTACAAGGTGCTTCTATGAGCAGTTTTTTGAGAAACCACCAAACTTTTCCAGTTCCACACTGTTTTGATTATCATATGTTCATATTTAGCTTTAAAATTGGGAAGTATAAGTCTTTCAAATTTGTTCTTTTTCAAAGTTATTTTGGCTATTCAGTCCCTTGCAATTACATAGAAATTTGAGAATCAGCTTTTCCATAACTGTTTCCTAAAAAAGCCATTGGGATTTCAACAGGGATTGCCTTGAATCTGCAATCACATGAGTAGTTAACATTGGCATCTTAACAATATCAAGTCTTCTAATCCATGAACGTAAGATATATTTCTATTTATTTAGATCTTCTTTAATTTCAGCAATATTTTTTAGTTCTCCGTGTACAAGTCTTTCACTTTCTCTGTTACATTTATTCATGGGTATTTTATCCTTCAGAATGCTATTATAAATTGATGTTTTTTTCTTAATTTGCTTTTCAGATAATTAATTGCTGGTGTATGGGAACATAACTAATTTTTGTCCTTATTTTGTATTTATTTTTTAATTTAGTTTATAAAACTAATTTTTATATTTTGATCTTCTACCTACAACTTTGCTGAATATGTCCTCTACTCTAGTAGCTTTTTGGAAGATTGAGATTTTTGTATGTAAGATTATGCAATCTGCAAATGGACATGGTGTTGTTATTTATTTTCTTCCCGATTTAGATACCTTTTATTCAGTTTTCTTGCCTACTTGCTCCAGTTAGAACTTCCAGTACAGTGTTGAACAGCAGTGGTGAAGGAGACTATTCAAGTCTTGTTCCCTATCAGAGGGAGACAGATGTCAGTCTTTTGCCATTGAGTATAATGTTAGTTGCAGGATTTCCTCAAATGTCCTTTATTTTGAGAAAGTTTCTTTGTAGTCCTAGTTTTCTGAATGTTTTCATCATGAAAGTGTGTTGGATTTTGTTAAATGCTTTTTTGTGCATTAATTGATATGATCATTTCAGTTTTTCTCTCCTTTTCATTCTATTAGGATAGGGTATTCCTCTGATTGTTTCCTTATGTTGAACCACCCCTACATTCCTGGGACAAATCCCCATTGGACATAGTGTATAATTCTTTTAATATTCTGTTGGACTGGAGGTGATTTTGGCCCCCAGTTTACATTGGCAATGTCAAGATATTTTTGATTGTCAGAACTGGGGGAGGGTGCTACTGGCATCTGGTGCATGAAGGCAAGGATGCTTCTAGATATTCTACAACAGAGAGGAAAGCTTTCCATTCTCTCACAACAGAGGATTAGCCAGGCCAAAGTGTCAACACCACCCAGATTGAGAAATCCTGAATTACACCAACCCTGCTACTATTCTTAGTATACCCCACCATTATCTCTCTAGCCTGTCATTCTGTCTTTTCCACCTCATCTCCTCCAAACACACAACTTTTTGTTTCAGTACTCCAACCACACTGAACCTCACTTAATTTCTTCTGTTAGTCAAGTTATCTTTGGCCTGTTATCTTCCACCCTTGTACTTTTTCTAATCCAAACATCCGGTCCCATAAGAATGATATAATGGACTTTGGGGACTCAGGGTTGGGGGAGGTTGGGAGGGGCCTGCGAGGCAAAAGAACACATATTCGGTGTAGTGTACATTGGTCTAGTGATGGGTGCTCTAAAATCTCAGACATCACTGCTAAAGAACCTATGTATGTAACCAAAAACCACCTCTGCCCTAAACCTCATTGAAACATTTTTTTTAAAAAAAAAAGGAAGAACATCCCTTCCCCTTCTTCACTCCCCAACATCATCACCTGGTTTTATTTATTATTATTCAATTTTCAGCCACTTCCTCCATGAAGATTTTCTGACTTTCCTTAGACTAAATGAGGTACTTTTGCTGCATTTTTCCCAAACACCAGTATTGCCCATGACATAGCACTTATCAGAGTTTATTAAAATCACGTGTTAAATTCCACAAGGTCTAGGAGGGTCATATTATTGCTCCTATCTGCTCACTATTGTGTCTTCAAGACCCAGATCAGTGCCAGTTATGAAGTAGTTGTTTTTGTTATTGTTGTTTTTAAGTTATAGAATGAATACAAGAATAAATGAATAAATCAGCCTAAATTTTTCTGTATCTGGAACGTGCAGGAAATGTGGTAGTTAAGAAATATGTTAATGTTTTATGCGTGTACACCTCAGATATGCCTGAGAAACAGAAATAGCCAATTGAAATATTTTTATTTTAGTTATCTAAATCTCATCTGCCTCAGCCATAATTGACTAAAAGTATATCTGATTTTTTAAAAATTCTCAAATGTTTGATTCAGTATCTGTGCAGACTGAGACACAGACCCAAAACTTTACAGTGTGAATTTTTAAAACTATATCTTGAATAAATTATCAGATACATAAGCAAAATTTGGAATAGAAATTTGGGACAAAAGAAAGCAGTTCATTTTAGCCTTTTACATCAATGGACTTGGAACATGATTTCCAAGGAATTGTTGGTGTTCCCTGGCAGTGCCCAATTTCTGAAGAAAGAAACAAAATGTAATCTGCACACAGTCAAATGCCTTAGGCAGTGTGAGTAGGTTCAAACCAGGTCAGAATAAAAATGACTATTAACCAGCCATTCAGCTTGTAAAATGATATAAGAACTAGTTCCTACTTATTGCCGTTAACAAATATTAAAAAATAAGTCATAGTGTCAGCTACTAGATGCACCAAGTTTTAGTGCTGCTTTATGGGCTAGACATGTTTCAAGTAAGAGTTGGCTGTGATGTGAATTTCTGTAAATTAAAGCTTAGCTTTCCGCTTAATCTAATCAAAGTACTGGTGATATATTCTAATGGTGATTTGACAACCCCAGACACACTGAGATAGTATCATCTTAGGAGAAAAGATTTGAGACAAAAGCCAACTCCATGTTATGATGGTGAACTAGATAATGTTCTCCCTTTCAGGCATTGTAGTTTTCAGTTTCCTTTTAGTTTCAGTTTGGCTTTAGTTTGGATTTATATTTCACAAGATTTTTCAAATTGTATTCTCTCTTTCCACCATTAACTATACTCCAAAACACCCTAGAATCATAGGAATTCTCTTAGACCTAAGAATCTTCTCAAGCAATATTATGTACCCCAGAGTATTTTTATTTTTCTCATATGATTGTCTAAATATTTAAATCGATAACTGATTTTGAGAAAGTTGCTGGTTTTACTAGCTTCTTTTCCTTGAAGTCTTTCTAAGCCTCCATTCCTCACTGGAAAATGGAGAGTTATACAGAAAGTTGAATCAGTATATGATTTTCAAAAATATGTATATACATGTATTTGAGTGTGTCCTAATTATAGATGCATATTAAAATAAATATTATTCTACTGGTTAAGATAAACCGGATCCTCTAATTTCCCCCCTTTGTCTTGCCATGTAGAATGGCTCAGAGAATTTTCAGAGATTTGACCTTTTCCAGTCAATTTATCTAAAGCAGCGGCAGTGATTCCCAATGTCGTTATACCTCAGGACACTGTCTTATTACCACATTTATTTCCCTCTTCATACTTATCGCAGTCTTTGTTAATTGTAACTCTGCCTATTTTCCTATTGTCTGTCACCACCATCTTTAGAATAAGAGCTCCACCATGGCAGTGAGCATGTTTCCCTTGTTCAATTTTGTATCACTGACATGAAGAGCTCTTAGCACACTCATCAATCAATATTTGTTAAATGAGCTTTTTTGGCTGTAGACACTACATTTTATTGACTGGAAACAATGCCTTGAGCCAAGCCTGAAGAGAAGAGAAAGTCATAATCTTTACAGTCAGAGTTACTTTCTGTGTCTCTTCAACATGATTCTTCCAACATCACCAAGGAACTTCCTACGTGACTGAAGAAAAGAGAAAGAAAGTCATCTGGAGAGTTAACACATTTCCCATTGGTGCTTCATATTATCTCCTGATATTCTGAAGATGTCATCACCAGGTCAACGGAACCTCAACATCCTAAGTTATATATAGATATCTGTATACATATGTACATTATATACAAATATTATATAATACAAATTATGCAAAAGTAAATTTAGTTTTTACATATTTTATATGTGCTACATATAATTTACACATGCTTCTGTGAAAGTGTTTGCTAATTCATTTACAAACAAAATAGAAAAGTTGAAAATACATGTTTTTCCCTACTACAGGATGTGGAAATAGGGTTGCTTCAAAGGCACATTCTAGCATAGTTTAATAATAATCACTCAATCACCACAGACAGAAAAAAATTAATTTATTTGGAAATGCAACTTTGTATAAATGTTACTAGTGTATACCAACAATAGTATTACATAATGGACACAAGGATAAATATTTAATAAGTTTGATGCTTCAGGTACTGTAAGTAAAATCCATTTTTAATTACATAAAGTCTTTAAGTTTAAAGTTACCTAGTCAAATTTATCTGCACTGATAGCTGCTGTCAGAATTATATGTAAACACATAGACCTCTCTAAGTAATAATATTGTATTCCTCTATGATAATGAGATTCAGCAAAAGCCATGAATGGTAACACTAGCCAATAATTTGATTCAAGCAACACAACCAGAAGAAGTCAATAAACCAGTTCCATGTCTTATATACAAAAATAATAGGTTGGTTGAATTTTTACTTTCTGAATCTGTTACATTGATATGTATTCTAGACATTAAATATATTTTGTTGATTGAAATTTTGCACACTGAGAAAATACAATGTAAATATAGCTGGAGGGTCTTTTCTATATTTTTCCAAAATTTTCAGGCCTTCTGTTAGGCCAAAGCAACAGCTGACATAATATTTTCTAATATCTGATACAGTTTTTCAGTTGTGTGTGGGTGTATATATACACTGAAACACAGATTGCTCAAGGGGAAAAGAAGCCTATGAGAGACAGAAACAAAAGGATATGCCTTTTAAATTGAGTGAGCACACTCTTTAGGACCTACAGTTTCAAAGTTTTGTATTAGGGAATGGCTGTCTACAAAAATTTTTCTGAATTAAGTGCATACCAACTAGAATTACACAATTGGCTTCCCTTTTGCTACTTGAAGCTCCCACCTTAGCTGGTTTCATTCACTTATTGTGGAATTACAGAGACATGGATCTAACTAAATTTGGCTCTTTTACCTCATCCTTTTAAAATTGTCATCTTTCTTCCATCTCCAAATATAATTTTGCAGACCATGACCTTCAACATTACTTCTGCATCACAAATGTGGCTTTGACATCTTGTTACATAATGTCCACTCTGAGACCTTAATTCTCACATCTAATGATACCCTGAGGATCACATGTGAGGCCTAGAGGGAGTGAAGCCTCATCCCACCTTGTGCTTCTCTATTAACCAGGTAACAGCTTTAGTGTTCTTTGTTTTCTGGTCAAGATCACTAATTTATCCTGTGCACAATTTGAAGATCACCTAGTCCAACTGCCTCCCCACTCCACAATTTGTCAAAGAGCTAGCATTCAATCAAGCAAAGTACATTCCAGAAATCACACAGAAAATTGGGCACAGTACTTGAACCAACATTTAAGCATATAAATCAACGATTATCTAGAGAAGCCTGGAGTGATGGGATCATTGAGTTTAGAAACTAAGAACATAGCTGTGCTGGTTTTAGAGAGATAAAGTTACTAACTATTCACCTATTCTATTTTCCTTTTGCTTTTGAATGCCAAAAGCCTCCTGCAGATGCTGCACATATTTATTTACAGAGCAACATGCTTGTGTTAGCTGTTTGATTCTAAAGTTTTTAAACAGATGACATTAGAACTTCCAATTTTCTCTTTAGCAACCCAAATATATTTAAATTATAAATTGAAAGATATTGGACTTTTAATAATTCAAGCTTTCTAAGTATTATTAAGTTCCATAAAACTATTTTGGATAGGTAACTTTTTTATTTCTTATCTTCTCTAATCTTCACTTTAATATTGGAACAACTAGACATACGCTTTCTTTTGTTTGCATAATTTTTCTTGTTAGTGTTTATGTAAATGCACAGAAGGGAAAAATGAGTAAAATATACTCAAGGAAGGGTATTAGAATACTAATGTAGCTAATGTTATGCTTGGGAACTACTTAGGAAGAAATAGATTGGTTTAAAAAGAAAGTTATAGAATTTAATCAATCTTAAGAGATCAGCAGCATGCTATTATGGAACTATAACTTTAGAGAACATCTATATAACAGTATGATCACCAAAAACTGCAGCATACGCTGCCAAGATTATGTGCATATTTTAAGTGCAAGTTAGAGGGCTCCACCTTCCCTTTTTGCCTGTGGTCGTCCTGATTATAGCACTCAAAGTATTGCATCTGGGTAATCCTCCATTCCCAGATGAGTTGAGAAATTTGGTCCTGTTGGTGTGACCAAAAGTTCCAAGTGAAATAGCAGAAATTGTACAGTCTTCATGCATATAGGCACAGGCTGGGGAAAGGTTTGGGATGATATTTGGTTTTGCCCTTTCTTGTTTTGTTACCTACAGTGAATTACTCGAGTTTCTGCACAGTCACTTTGCATTTTTTTATAAAATGTGAATAATAATGCCTTTCTCACACTTATTTTGGAGATTAAAGATAAATATGAATGTGCAATGCATTCTAATATGCAAAGTGCTATATAAATATAAGATGTTTTCCAGAACTCCAGCAAGTTTCCAGCATCAATGTTGGTATATCCAACACTTCCTACATGACATCTGCTGGAGGCACATGTCTATAACTGAAAGTTAAATGTATGTGAATTGTACATTAATTTAAATATGAATTCCTATGTATTTATCAATAGTTATTGATTTCAAGTCTCAAGTCATGTTTTTGAAAACTACATTAAGACTCTATTCATTTGTATAAAATAGTTTGTTTTTTAAAAACAGTTTATCAAGACTTGTATAAAGTAATGTCCTTTTGAATAGATACATACATACATACATAGGTAAATCTAGGTATATTTTTAATGTTGAATTTAAAAAGCAAATCTTCAATTTTTAGTGTGACTTATCTGCTAAAAGCCCTGTCTTCTCCATATTCTCTCTACTTAATGAAAAAAGCCGATTGCAAAACAAGAAGATTGATTAGGGGTAATAAGCTTGGTATTCAAGTAATAAAAATCCTTGCCAAAGTCCAATCTTTACACAATACACTGACTATATTTCAAGGCCAATTTCTAACCCTATATCTAAAGCATGGCAGGTGTTTAATCATTGTAGCAGATGCTGTCTCTGCCCTTAGTGAATCTCCTACCCTCACTCCCTTCACCCCTAGGATTTGCCACTGTAACCCTGAAAAATAACACTGTGAAAACCTGACTAACGATCCCTTACTGAAGGCTATCTTCTGGCCTAGGAAGCATGCTTTCCTCCAAGCAAGAAAAAACAGAAGTGCCTGAGAGCTAATGCTCCCCAAAGCAACTCTCAAGCAATTGTAGATGGGGAACTGATAAATAAATACCCATCTCTCTAGCCCCGTTGTTGAGTTCCTGAGCATTGTTCTGCACTGCCTTCCAGTGGTCCCCAGAGGAACTGAGATCCAGTTGATGTCACTGGCAAATGGCTTGATAACAAACTTTCATTGGCTTCATTATCTTTCTGAGTAACCCACTATCCTACCAATGTTTCTTGGGATCCCAACAAAACTTGCATTCAAATCCTTGATTCAGAATCTACTTTGGGGGGAACTCAAATCAAGACAACAATGTTTGATCAGTAAATCAATTCACATGTACAAAAAAATGTGCACATGTGCAGACAAGAAAGCTTCTGCCTGTCTGTATCAAAATGGGAACCATTTGTCTTTCTTTAACCTGGTTTGTAACAACTGTTAGAAATGGAATTCAACTAAGTGTTGTAAGAAGTGAATCATTTATAAATTAAGAAGGAATTTACTTATTACTGTACTTTGTCTCCAGAGATTCTTTGAGTGTAGGTAACATAGATGAAATCATGGAATATTAAGAATAGCAAAGTAACTGAGAACTCTTTCTCACAGCTATCAGGTTGACCCGTTGAAATAACAGGTAGACCCTGGAGATGTTCCATAAAGGGGGATTCTGCTAAGGTCTGCTCTGATACCTGCTATGTGATAAAAGTTCCTGACACTTAGCAGGAGTTGACGTCCTGGTATTCCACCTGCAAATGGTAGGTCTGCAGGGCACACCAAGTGCTATGATATTCATCCTGGAAATGTAGTGCTGAGCTCAGAAGTAAGTGGGGTGTTAATTATTCATGGCTAGCCACATAAAATCATGTCTTATATTCAGTTCTGCCCTGGAATGCAGGATATACAAAGGGAGGTACTCATTGATTCCAGCAGGAGCTATACGCAAGCTTCCAAAGGAACAATTAGTCCTTCAGTGCCTCATTCAAAGGCTGCTTAGGGGGTTGTTCTCCTTGAGTTAATGGGAGTATGAGTGTTCAATGAATGGAGATTAGCCCCAGAAGACAGGGAAGCAAATTAAACCCTTATTTTGATTCGAATTGGGAGTGAATAAAGTGTTCACTGCTCACTACACTCAAGTGAAGTTAACACGCAAGAATGAATGGAGACTAACTTCTCTGTGTGGCAAGGAAGACCTCAAGGCAGTTAGCACCTGGGAACCTCCAGGGATAGAACTGAGACAGAAGTGGTCATTCGTCATACTCTGGGGTGATAAGAATTTTTCAGTAAATGCTGTATCAAGGTAGATAAATCTTCCTAGAACCAATAAAAATGCCCTTTGCCTTTTCAAGTAATTGCTATTCACCTTGTTATGAATATCTTGAAAGTAGTCACAGAGTACTTGGAGTGCCTGGGGGATGGAAAGTTCGAAGGAAAAATGTAGCCATATATCATTGGCATTCATGAGAAAATTCACATTAGATGTTTGAAAGGCAGGTCCCCAGGAGGCAACAGAGAAATCAGGAACAATATTGTGCCAAAAATACCACTCTGGCCAGGATGTCAGGGAGTTTATGTCAGGTAGAGTGAAGGAAAGCAATTTGGAAAGAAAAGATATATGTGCTCTTCTATATGCATTTAGTTTATTTATATGCGTACATCCTCTGAAAAACTAGTATGTTCTGGGAATTGACAAGCAGATTGAGCCTGACGCTTCTAAAATATGTAACTGTGCTTATGTTTCTTTTACTCTAAAACCTCTGAATAACATCTTGCAATATGATCAATACTTTTTCAAGCTCATATTTTTAAAAAATCTGTTTGCAACCAATAAGTCAAAAATGGGATGTGCTCAAATATCACTTTATATTTGGGAGGTCAAGTTTATGCCATTAGAGTTTACATACAGATTACAAAATATTTTTTCTTTGTAGAGATGCACCTACTCTGGTGTCATAAAAATCAGTTGTCTCATTGATGACACACCAGAACTTTATGTTTTTTGAAATGTGGGCTGGGTATGGTGGTTCAATCCTGCAATCCCAGCTCTTTGAGAAGCTGAGGCAGGAGAATCATTTGAGACAAGGAGTTTGAGAAGAGCCTGGGCAACATAGCGAGACCCTGTCTGGGGCAAGAGGATCATTTGAACCCAGGATTTCAAGGTTACAGTGAGCTGTGATCCCACTACTGCACTTCAGCCTGGATAACACAGGGAAACTCTGTCTAAAAAAACAAACAAACAAAAAAAAAAAGTGAAGATGTAGGTGGATGATATCATCCTTGCTGGGGGTCACGTTACTGCAGAAAGAATTTCACTTCTTTCCCTCTTCTAGAGTGTTTGAATAACAGTCACTTGATGACAGTTAGTTCAGCTTAAACCTGCCTGGTTTTCTTCATTCCCCTTATTTAAAAAAGTCATATGTATCTGTTTTCAAGGAGACTGTACTGAATTCCATCAAGATAACAAGAAGAACAATGAATCAAAATTATTATTGCTTCTGCGAGGCTCTTTCTATAATATTCCTGAAATACATTTAAGGTACTCATAAGTAGCAACCAATCACCCACTCATTCACTGAATGAATATTATTCAATGCATCACGTACATAAGGACACATACACAAGACCCTGAAAAATACACCAAGCAATATGTCATAAAAGGAGACATGCCACAAATATTTTATTTATTCATTTATTAAAGATAAATCGATTAGAAGTTGAAAGGAAAGTGGAAATACTTTTAAATGAAGGTTTAATGAAAATTTTCATAGAATAAGGTCATTGAATCTTGACAATGATAAAATTAGAGAATTCCAAGGAGATGGACCAACATAAACAAAGATAAGACATTCTTCAAATAACCTGATCTTTTCAATTTGATTGTTTTGAACTTACTTTTGTAGTAATAATAATAATAGCAGCTAGTATGTATTGAGTGCTGACTGCCTATAAAATATTGTTCTAAGCGGTTTATATGAATAAACTTATCCTCGCCTTAAATGTGGAAAGTAGCTACCACTATTAGCCCCATTTTAAGACGAGGAAACTAAGGCACAGAAGAGTTAAGTAACCCACACAAATCCTTCACCTAGTGAGAGGCACAGGCCAGATTTAAACATGGGCAGCGTGGCTATATAGCATGGACTCAGCTGTGACTGCCCCCTCTTGAGGCACTCATGGAGCCAGTCAGTGATTTTATTTTCTTTTCCATTTTCCTACAGACACGGGGAGACTGACAAAGTCAATGCTGTCTTGGATATGTGAGCTCAGGGCCAAGCAAAATAAACTCCTAGATTATGCTGGTAGCTATGCTCCAGAATTAGGACTTCTGACGACATCATGCAGGGAAAAAGGATTACTGTTAGGGAAACATGTATTCTCATATTTTTCTTTCCTGCCTTGAATCCTCTAAATCTGACTGGTCACCATCAAGACTGAAGCAAAGGCAGTATCTAGAGCAACACACTGCTGTGGGTCTCACTACAGCCCTTTCCTTCCTGGATGTTTTCTCAAAAGTACCTTCACAATCAATCTGGGTCAAAAGATCTGGGTACAAGGCCCAGATTGACCATATAACATCGATGTGCTTTTGGTCCATTACTCGAAGTAGTGTTATATTACTTGGAAGTTGGCCTCCTCCTTTTCACCACAGCATCTCGACTTTTCCACTTGTCTTTATTGAGTTGCCTGCTCTCCCATCTCAATTTGGAAATCTGAGACCAGAGCTGTTGCTCCATTTACTCAACTAATGTTGCTGATGACAAGTAGTAGGACTGTCACAGAGTCCTTTGGGTTCCTGGCCCAGTGTTCTTTCCACTGAGCTAGTTAAACTAAGCCCTTGGGGAAGCTCTGCAGAAGGTACTTTTTCTTCCCTGTAAGTGTGATTTTAGCATCCTGACATAATCCCCTCCACACTGCTATAGCCCATGATACTCTTGCCTAGACCTGGATACAAATTAAGATCATAGTTTTGTTCCAAGTCACCTACATTTAGAGGGTACAAAATGTAAAACAATGCTTTTAAAAGAAAATGAAGAATTTATCCTCTGTGGTTACAGGAAAGTTAGTTAATCTCCCTGAACCTCAGTTGTTTTTTTTTTTTTCTGGGTAGTTTAAAAAATCAGATGAGACAATTTATCTAAGAAAGCATCTTTCACATTATAAATCAGTTTACAAAAGCAGGACACTATTTATATAAACATGAATTTCCAGATATTAGACGGTGGCAATGTCTGCTGTTAATAAGAATGCAGGAAGCACACAAGCAGTGTTGAAAAATCTTAGATAATATTTTAATCCCCTGCCCTTGGAGAAATGTATCATGAGGTCAGTGGGTGAATTTCTTTGCCTGCCAGTTGTATCTCCTTTAGATACAATTTGCAAAGGGCTGAGGAAAGAGGTTGGACCCCCAGGCCCCATACCACAAAGTATTTCTGCTCAGCAGTCATGTATTTTGCAAAAATAACCCACCCTCAACAAAGAATGCCTGATTTAAGTTTCCACAATTTCTAAAAGCCAGGGCACCTAAGATACTGAGATGAAATAGCATTCCCTGTTCCCAAATGAGTAACGCTATTTCTCACTCTTTTTTATTTTTATTATTTCAAAATTCTTGCCTCTCTATTGCAGAGAAATTTCCCAGAGTTTTGCAGCATCACTGTTGACAGGCAACCACATTTTCCTCCCAAGGCGACTCCTATTTCTGTGAGGTCAGGATTGCCAATGGGAGCACATATCAGGGGATGGGTTGATGAAAGAGAAGGCAAAAGGTCCAATTGTCCAGGGGCTGGGGACCATGAACCTTAGCCAACAGGAACAGAATGGAATCAGTGTACATCCTGCTGTCAGTGCTCTGTGATTATTTTCCCCTTTCCTTCTCCTAATGGATACGCTTGGAAGAAAGTGCATTCTTTCTCAGGAGAGAGCTCAGAACTGCACGGTTTTAGTGTATTTATTGTGCTATATATATATACACACACACACACACACATATGAATACACTGTATATACACTACATATATATTATATATATTAGTTTCAATAATTCTTTTCTAGCTAGGTCAGAAAATTCACATTTCTATGCATTATTAAAAAGAAGTTATGAGGCCGGGTGCAGTGGCTCGCGCCTATAATCTCAGCACTTTGGGAGGCCGAGGTGGGTGGATCACCTGAGGTCAGGAGTTCAAGATCAGTCTGACCAACACGGTGAAACCCCGTCTCTACTAAAAGTACAAAAATTAGCTGGGCATGGTGGTGAATGCCGGTAATCCCAGCTACTCGGGAGGCCGGGGCAGGAAAATTGCTTGA
>NW_012114711.1:4405803-4412851 GCF_000951035.1 Colobus angolensis palliatus
TAGTGCAGAGATGCCATACACAATGCCTTCCAAGACTGGGCAGGTAATATGAAAGAGTGAAGGGACTAGGTGTGAGACAATAGGGGGTGTTCCCCAAACTATGGCAATGCTTGTGTTAAAGGGACAGTCACTCCTGATATTGTGCTTGTTAATGCCTTTTTGTTGTATTTTTACTGCATGGAAATATGGACTAGTGATGCCAAATTTTCAGATATTTAATGAGAAGTCAATGTTTATTTTTATATGTAATTTTCCAATTTTTAAACACTCTTTTTGAGAACCTGTTAGACTACCAGTTGAAGACCCCTGGATCAGAGGGTTTTTAGCATCCTGTTCCTATATAATAATAAAGAGCTGCAAGTTTAGAAGTGTTTCAGAGGTCATCTAGTTGAACTTCTACTTGATCAGAAATATTATTTATAATATACTAAAAAAGGTGTCATTTATCTACTCCTAGACATAGAGCCCTATGCATCTCATGGAAAAAAACATTGCACTTTGTATGTACAAACTCATTGAATTCTCTTATGAACCCCATGAGGTAGATGCTACTTTTTCCATTGTAATTATCATGTAATCCAGGCTTAGAAAACTAGTTTACCTCTTCTAAAGTCACAAAGCTATTAAGTGTCTGGTAGATTATAGGAATGGAATTCCAGACGGTTTAGGTTTCAAAGCCGGTGCACTTAACCACTGGCTAAACAATTCTACTTGTTAAAATGCTCAGGGCTGATATTAAGCTGAAATTTGCTGCCCTGAAATGTCCACTATTTGGTCCCAGTTTTGCTCTCCTGAGACACAAATAATAAGTTTAATCTTTCTTCCACAAGGCAGCCCTTCAAATATTTGAAGATGGCTCTCCTCTGCCTGCTAAATCCTCTCTTCCCCAGGCTAAACATACTCATTTCTTTTCACTGACCCTCATAAGTCATGGCTCTCAGCCACTTCATCATCCTTGCACTGCTCCCCAGGAGAGTATTTCAATTTGTCAAAGTTCCTCCTAAACCATGATGCTCAGAAGAGAACACAATCCCTCTGTGTAGTTACACAAGTGCAGGTCAGGATGGAACTAGCACCTCCCTGGTTTTGGCCACCATGTTTTTATTAATGCAACCTGAGTAATGCCAGATTTTTAGCAACTGTGTAAAAAGATAAGCAAACACTGAATGTTGGTCCAACTTCACACTATAGAATTTTCTTATCTGCTTTTTTTTTTCAAATGTGAATTGAAGCAAAGCCACTTTAACTCACTCTACTCCTACTCAATATATTTAAGCAGGTCATTTTTAAAATTTAAATATGTTACTTAGTACATATTCTTATTAAATAACATCTTTATTTACTGTTTTGGCTGATACTGATCTGTTTCATTTGTTTTTCTTTAATTTGACAACTGCAGCAAAACAGAAGAGAAAGAAACATTTTCTGTAGTGTGACCACTTTTTCTTAAATACATTCAAAAAGGGATCTTTCCCCTACTGCTCTAATATTGCTTGCAGATAAGTCTATTTATATTTCCCCCAAAACAAAATTTTAGAAAGTGCTTTGCACACATTCCTGAATAGGATCTTGCTATATTACTGTTTTATTTAGCTTTTTTTAAAAAAAATTGGAAAATATGAGGAAGCAGAAACACTGAAAAGAAAATCTGCTGCTTGTCATTTTACTTACATATATGTATTATATATTATATCTATATAATTATATATCTATTTGTATGTATGCATCTACTTCATTATTTTCATTCCAGATATTTCTGATTTCTGCTATCTGATACACTCACTATCTCTTCTAGCTTTCTGTGATTCTTAGGTTAATCAAATATTCAATAGGATTGGGCTGAGAACTTACCACTAGAAACTTCTCTGTAGGCCAACTTTTAGCCCAGGGGTTGGAGAACTATGGCCATGAATTAATTATTCTTCACCTGTTTTTTTGTAAATAAAGTGTTTATTTCAAAAACTGCCACTTCCATTTGTTTATGTCTTGAGTAAGACTAGTTTTGCATTCTAATACTACAGTTTAACAGTGGCAACAGTGCAACAGCGACAGGACTGGATGTATTTGCAATCTAGTCCTTTACAGTCTTTTACAGAAAAGATTTCCCAGTCTCTGCTTTAGTAGTTAGTAAGTAGTCCCTGCATTCTATTATTGAATTCATTGCTGAGAGCTGAAACTAGCATGATTTTCTATCCCTATACTAAACGACACTGAAAGCAAAAATAATTTAGCTACTTGCTTCAGGAAATTGCTTCTAGAGGATAAAACTTACTTTTCAAGACCAACATCACCATCTATATCAAGAGCCTGACCTTCTTGTACTTACCAAATTAAAGCTATTATGCCCTAATCTCTACTCACTTCTAACCAGCTCCTCATCTTGCAAGAACAACCTTAAAATCACTTAACCCAGATCATGAAGCCCTAAAAATATTATTAAAAAAAAAAAAAAGAAAGAAACTTCAGTTGAATTACATTTAAAGGACATTAATTGAGCAATGAACAATTCAAAAATCAGGCAACCCCTGATTCTGAGGCAACCCCCAGAATCACAGCAGATTTGGAGAGATGCCAGGGATACTTTGTCATCAAAACAAATTTGTAGAAAATAAAAGGGAAGTGACATACAAAAATCGGAAGTGAGGTACAGAAACAGCTGGACTGGTTACAGACTGGCAGTTTGAACACTCAGCAGTGTGTGATTGGTTGAAGCATGGCTGCTGGGATTGGCCAAGGTTCAGCAATCGTTATAGGCACATATTCCTAAGTTAGGTTTTCAATCTCGTCTACCTATTAAGTTAGGTTACTGTTGGTCCACAAGGACTCAAATATAGAAGTATGAATTTCTTCTCAGGCCATTTCTAGTTTGTATTAACAATATCATCCACTTACTTCTCCTTCTGAGAAAGTATTACAGCTCTGCCAAGTTGTATTCTCCCTGACTGTGGAAAGTCTAGCAAACTCAGATTTGCCCAATGAATAAGTATTTCTTGTCACCTTTTTAGCAATGAAAAGTCAACATTACAAATCCTCAAAGCTATAGCAGCATCACTCATCCACATTCTCGTATTCTGATTAATATAAATACAAAGAGCATTTCTATAAAATATAATTACGTGCACATTGCAAGTTGAAAAACACGTGCACACAGAGGCTGGAGCTATGCTTTGGTGATGTGTACGGTGTCCCAGATCAAGAGGTCACATAGTAGAGGGGACCCTCAATCAGGGATCTGCCTTCAAGTCCCAGGTCTCATTCTAGGTCATGAACTAAACTATATTTAGTTAACTATCACCTACTTATATAAATAATGACAACTACTTATCTCCTCTAGGCCTTGGTTTCCTCAGCTATGAAAGTAGAAAGCTGGCCTCTATTATCCATATAGTTTCTTTCAATTCTGAAATTCATTGAAAGTATCATTTTTCAGCAGTCTTAAAACTAATTTCGTCACACTAGTATCTTTCAGCAAGACTCCATGGCCTCAAGCAAAAGGCATATGAGAGAGACTCTCTTGATGACTGAGTTAAGATCTACAGCTTGGTTTCTCTTATTAAAAAAAAAATTGTAGAAATTATTCTATTTCCATAACAAACATATTTGCATTTATTTCATGCTGTTAACAACTTAACATGTAATCATGGCTCCTCTAAGAAAAGCAGTACTGCTTCTTCTATGATCACATTAACATGCTGTGTTGTATCTTTCTACTAATCTATCATCTATTATGACTGCCTATTTTGAGAGCTTGGCATAACAATTATCATAAGTGATAGCATTATATTCTGAAAACAAAGAATTTGACGGCACAATTTATCTTGCTACTTTGCCTGACTTAATGGTGGTGGGGTTTCCTAGTCTATACTATATTTTTCTCAGATCACAAATAGTTCACTTTTTAATTTATTATTGATTTAGCTTGATAGTAAATAACTTCATGAATGCTAACGTTGGAAATCTGTTATAAAAATTATTAAAAATCTTCTCTTTCTTCTGGCCATGGATTTTTATCACACTGAAATAAAACTGTGGAGCTACCTGAAGAAAGTGAATTTGAGATTTTTAATTTATCTGGTTTAGTTAATTAACTGGTCAATTAAAAACAAAAGGGCAATTAGTACTGCACACATTTGTTTTGATGATGAACATGACAACTGAAAATTGATCTTGATCTTTGCTATGAAATCCTTTAGTGTTAAAACAATGTTGCTGTAAATAAGGGGAGAATGAAGCCCATTAGGAGTCACGCACTTGCAACAATGATTTCCTGATAAACTAAAGCAACACCAGTAAGACAATTAGAGAGAGAAGCTGCCCAATATTTCAAAGTAATATTCCTCCATTGACCATCCTACTGCCCGCACTTACAGCAATAACCAAAGCCTTTCAGTAGTAGTTTCTACTTTTCCTGCAGCCAATGTGAGAAAATCATTTCATGTACTGCAAAAGAGGTAAGAAAAAGGTATAATTTGTAATTGACCTGAGGATTTCCATAAACAGTATGTATTAATGCACATAATTCTCCAGTGTCCAAGTTGGTGTTGCCTAGATGTATTTATAGAAATTAAAAAGCACAATGTTGAGAGAATTGGACAAGAATAATTTCCTATTTTCCCCCACCATAGAGATGTCTTAAATTATTTTGGACATTTTCTGTAGCTTCTAAGTTAGATTGGAAAGTACCAATCCTTCATGAGCACCTTTCAGAAGCTTATTACAAAGCTATGAGTGCACATCTACTCCGTCTTTTTATTCAAGAAATTGAACCTAGTTCTCACTGAAAAAAAAAAAAAAAGCTGGAAAACTCCTGTGTAAAAGATAAATGAGAGAAAAACATAGATGCCATCTCTGTTTAGGTTAACTTTCATTGTCTCTCAAGTCTGCTGGACAAACCAAAGTTTAACATGGCAGCCACCTTCCAGAATTCTCCTGATGCCTGAGGTCCAGCCATTATTTGACTTCTGCATTTATTCCTGGTTTCCTGGCAATTGTGCACATTTACAGACTAACGAATGGTTTTAGAGCCAGGAAATAGAGTGAGTGAAACTTTTCCATTCCTAAAAAAAAATAAAAATAAAAATAAAACATGATTATTCCAAACCAAACAGAGAAAGTCTTAATGTTGTCTGGTTTAAGTATAATTAGCACTGCGTATAACCTCACTGTCACAGCAATAATTTCTGAGTTCTTTCATCTGCCTTCAGGGATCAGAAGCAAGTCAGTGAAACATGGTGAGAAGAGGTCATATAAAGACAGGGCTCACAGTCTGAAGCTACTTCAAAATACAGGATTGCATCTTTTTCTACTAAATACATGGTATTCTTGTTGAGTATGTATACATTGAGTTAGAGAAATACAGTTGGATAATCCTTTAACAGAAATCTTCACAGCCAAATGTGTTTTAGAGTTTAGAATTCATTAAACAAGAGATCAGCAAAAGAAATTCCAGAAGCACGAAAGCCAGAAAGGGTCAGATAATAAATACGTTCAGCTTTGCAAGACATGTGGTCTCTGGAGCAACTATTCAGCCCTGCCTTTGTAGCACAAAAACAGCCATAGACAATACATCAATAAATGGGCATGTTGGGTTGCAGTGCAATTTTATTTACCAAAAAAAGGCAAAGGGCCAGATTTGGTCAACAGGCTTGGTTTGCTGACCCTTGTTTTAGCCTTTAGAAAGGCAATGTGGTACAAATTTATATGTGTTTCTATATATTTATAAATTTATGTGTACAAATTTATATGTATTTCTATATACTTATAGATATGTGTGTACAAATTTATATGTATTTTTATATGCATATATATAAGTATTATAGATAGATATGTACATTAAAGGTACATATAAATTTGTGTGTGTGTGTATATATATATGTATGTATATGTCCAATGAGCAATACACTTATCATCAACCAACATCTTTGTTTCAGCAGAAAAATACATCAATATTTATAATAAGTTGAGTGAAAAGATCTAAGCAACCACACATCGCTTGGTGTGTATTGCTTGGGGACAGTTCTCTGCCACCAAATAAATTTTGCCACCAAATTTACATGTAATTTTCAACTTTCAAAGATTTTTTTTTAATCGCAAGAAAAGGGATTATGGACCTGTACATACTCTTTTCTTGAAGTGTTTGAAATTGTTACTTTTGTACTGAAAAATTTCATGCAAGAAAAAGTAAATACACGTGGTCTGGGGGGACAAATTTTATCCATTAGTGACAGAACAATATTCTCAGAAGTTAGTTTATGAACCAAGATACTCACTACTCTGGGCCAAATTATCATTTAAAAGACCTCACCTAAAACAAAATGCTGGTAATACATTTTTGAGACTCTTTTTAAGTTCTAGAAGTTTCTTTGCGTTAGATTTATATCCTGATTTTCCTTTATTAGTCCATTTTGCCTCAAGTGACCTGTAGGATTCCAGGAACCTAGAATTAATTCCTGTGGCTATTTTGCATGTCAGTGACTAGCACAAATTTCACTTACTGAATATTTCTACTCTATTCTGCTGTGAATAAGTAACTACACTTTTCTTATTTGCATTGTTGTCATTGAGCCAGAGTATTCTCCTTCCTTAGGCATTTAAACTTTTACGAATGAAACTTTTACAAATGGCAACCGATGCATAAGTATTAGCTATTCAGGCTAGTATGATAGAGGAATGCCAAATAAAACATCTTTCGGGCTTTGCCCTCATTATAGTATGCTGATAAGCAATCAGATGATAAAGGGCAACATTTGCTATGAATTATACACTGGATGGAATCAAACCATCTTAGAATATTAGAACTGGAAGAAACTTGAAGGTGACTTCTAGGTCAAACCCTCCAATTTTCAAAGGAGGAAACTGACAATCACTGTTATTGTATATGAACCACTCAATGTTACTCAGCTGGTTAAGAGAAAGAGACAATAATAGAAACAAAATCTCTAGATTCCCAGTGTAGCCTTTTTCTCTGTAATACTAGGTTGTTCAGCTGTCAAATACAAACCTAGCTCATGCTTACTGAATAGCTATGAGCTCTGCATTAGACACCACG
>NW_012114711.1:4413666-4425773 GCF_000951035.1 Colobus angolensis palliatus
ATAGGATAGAGATGACTAGGCTTTGCAGGTCTCCGGAAGAATGGGTATTTTAAATAATTTTCTAGCCCAAGGAAGTAGGGACCATTTCTGGGTGTTAGAGACTTGGGGATCTATGGTATTTGGATCTATGTGTATTATAACCCAGGATTATTAAAGCCTAATAAGGGATATATTTGGCCTAGAGCCTTAGCAAACTGTCCATGAAGGGGAATTGAAAGCTTTTAGCTGTGGCTGCAAACTTTCGTCAAGATAACAGTTGTGAGATACACCAGATCAACAGGTTTATTATCTCTTGATAACTTAATGGAGAGATTATACACTTTTTCTAATAATATTGACAAAGGTCCTGGCTTTGACTGCCATTGGTTTCAATTAAGCAATATGCTGAATTCTTTACAACATATTGTAGCCAAAGAAATAGATTACTGATTGACAATGACCTGGTCATATGCTGGTTCCTGCAGCTGGAAGGTGGAGGCAATAACTCCCTGACTGTATTGTCTGATGGTATATAGGCAGATGGTTCCTCAAAAGAAAGTCATAGACCTTTTATCACAAGAAGAAGACAGAATTATTGGTTAAAAAAAAATGAATATCCATTAAATAAGTGTACCATATTATTTATGTTATAAACTGAGGCTCTTTTGAGAAAAAGAGTCTATTGATAATATTGATAATTCTGCCATGACAATTGGATACATGGAACTGTCCAGTGAAAACAAATATCTATGGTCATGCTACCATTGTACAGTTTTTCAGAGAGATACAGACCCTAAGGAGGAATTCTATATTAATTAAATGCATCTATATAGAGATAATACCTAATGCACGTGCACAGGAAATAGATCTTTGTCACAAGATTGGAAGTATTTAGTAGTAGTCTCGTGAGAAAAGGAAGATGAGAAACCTATTGTGTATAGTCTTGAATATCATTCCAAAGACTTTGGATGTTTGTGAAATCGAAAGTGATTAAACTCTCCATTGAATAAACAGGCATAATTGGACCAATCTTTGTTTTAGGAAGAAAATGTTGATGTAACATTTAAATGAGTAGAAAGGACAGGAGATTTAGGGCAGGAAGACTATTCAGAGATCCATTTTATTTTTAATCTTCAAAGCCACTACTCTGTTTAAAACCTTCATTATTCCTTTCTTGTACTATAAATGTAGCCTTTAATTACTCTGTATAATTCCACTTTTTACTCCATCTCTTTCATTCTCCACGGTGGCCAGAGATACAACGTAAATTTTGATTCTGTTCTGCTTTAAATTCTCAATTATAATCCGAAAGTACAACATTCATATGCATTAACATGTCCTAAATGTCTTGTATATTTCAGCCTCTTTCCCTTTCTCCAACCTTGTCTCATGCCACAGTCCTTCTGAGTATCAAACTGGACTTTCTCACATCTTTGAACATGCAACTCAAGCCTTGCTACAGGACCTGGACACACTGTCTCTCTTTTGTTTAGGAAGCTAGTCTCATCCTTCCTCCATACCTATTGTAATCCCTACAACTCTTCACTTTTCACCCCATGTACACATACTCTTTGCCTGGCAAAGAGCTACTCGTATTTCAAGCCTCAGCTAAAAAATGCTAACTGAACTACACCCTATAAATCTCATACATCTTACATTTTTCTTTAACATTATCATATTTACTACACAAATATTTACCTGTGTGTGTAAGATTGTTATGTTTTTGTTTTTCTGTTTTCATTAAATGTCTCTCACAAGACAGCAGTACCTCAAAGATAGAAATGAAGGAATTTAGGCTCACCATTAACACCTTAGTGCCCATTGTCTTGCAAAGAATGTAATTATAAAAGGGAACAAATAAATAAATGTTTATGAAAATATAATAAATGAATCAATGGATATAACATATGATCTAATTTTTGTAAGGTGTTAAAGGTTGTGGTGTCAAAAGGATTGGAAAGATGATGTCAGATATGAGAACATTTGAGAAAGAACATTGACTCAATATATATGTTGACCCCTGAATATTGTTTTTCTTCCTGTGATTTTTATCCTTTGATTAAATTTGGAAAGCATTTAACTTAAATTTTATTTAAATGTTAAATACAATCAATGTTTTTGGTTTAAGATAAAGGAACTCATGACAGAAAGAAATGAAAGATTTTTAAAGTTTAAAAATACATCAGAGAACTGATAAAAATTTTATTATTTACTATCATCACACTTAAACTCCACAAGCTTCCAAAAAATATTTAAGGTTTCAATAAAATACTTTTCCACTATGTTAAAGTTTCCAAAGGCTCTTATCACTTGATATATAATAGTTTTATCAAATGTAACCTACTACATCTCTTGATAGAAAAGCTGCAAAATTATATCATAAAAAGGTCATAGAAATAATAAAGGCAATAATAGTGGCTGTTTTTGTAAACAATCAACCATACTCTTTTACAGTCATAGAGTTCATAATAACTGAGCTTAATTGTCAAGATTAGTTGCTGAGCTTACCTACATGAGTTGCTACAGAGCATGGACATAGATGAGTTTATTCTGAGCTTATTCTAAGTTTTTATGAGTTTAGGAGTTTTTATGAACCTCTTATTAGATTTCTCTTTTGGGCTAAAGGCCAAACTAACACTTTATCTTGATTTCATTTATCACTACATAGCTTAAATGTCAAAATAAATTAGAGAAAATTATGATGCAACCCCTTAGGAAAAGCATGCATCATACCTGAAAGATAACACTGCTAGAAATTGATTTCTTGCAGAAATTTTGTAGCACAATATTAATTTTATTTCTTGTGATATTAGGACAAATAATGTTTTCTAATATTTGAGGTATGAATTGAAATTAAGAAAATATGAGCTGAAATTACGGGAGTTTGCAGAACAAATGTATGTGTAGAAAGCATCCATTTAGGTTGCTTTATTTTGAATAATAATATTAATACTAAATTGAATTAATATGCAGCAAATATATGCTTATTAAAATATTCATGTTTGTACATTTTTCATTTCATGACAATTTTGTCTCTTTCAGACTCTTGAGATACTGACTGGAAGATAAACTTTTTTTTCCATCTGATTGTATGGGAGAAATTTTTGACCTTAGAAAGTGGAAATGAGGTTGCTATGGAAACTGGTAATTCTGCTGCCACTCATAAACTCTTGTGCAGGTAAAGTGTTCTGTTATTATGAGTTTTGATTGATAAATATATTGGCATTGTATTTCTTTCTATGGGTGAAGAAATTTTCAAAATGCACAATTTGTATGTTATTTGAATGACTAAGTGATAATGTTTTCAAGGTAACCTCTATGACTCAGACAGGGAAAGTTTAATCCTTAAAAATGTATCAAATGCCAG
The DNA here is from genome assembly GCF_000951035.1 of Colobus angolensis palliatus. Lineage (NCBI taxonomy): Eukaryota > Metazoa > Chordata > Mammalia > Primates > Cercopithecidae > Colobus > Colobus angolensis. The sequence goes on from NW_012114711.1 coordinate 4,417,013, forward strand.
TTTTAAATGGAAACTAACATGATTACATTTATAAATTGTCAAATATGACATTTTTATACAATGTAATTATGTAATATTTAATTATGTAATAATGTAGTATGACATTTTTATAAAAGAATGCAATTAAATATTTTTTACCACCAATAAACAGTGAATAATTTTTCTTATTTTCATTATAGTGAAGTCTTTTAAAAAATTACAATTAAAACATATTTTCTCGCATGTTTAGAATTTGATATGACAAAAAAATCAAAGCTATATTCATTTACAAGAAAAGGTAATATGAAATGTTACCTAAGAACTAGAAATAACCTTAGATGTATTTTCTTTTTAATTATTGCAAAAGAATAGACAAGAACATGTTTTTATATTCAACTTAAACATGTTAATATCTGTGTATCAGTTAACTTTTGCTTTGTAACAAGCCATGCCAAATGTGAGTGTAATAAAATAACAAATAATCATATATTTAGTTGATAAATCTGTGTGTTGGCAATTTAGGATGGGCTCAAATGGGTCTTCTTTTGGTTTTGCCTGGGTGCACTGCATCTTTGATGAGCTGAGTCATCTGAGACATGACTACTCTAGAACATTCCTAACTGAGACAACTGTGCTGCCATGGCTCTGGTCCAAATGTTACCCTCTATGAGTCTGGGTTCTTTTATGTGGTAACTCTCCAGGATTTCAAGAAAACAAAAGACAGAAAGATGTAGCATTTCCTGATGCCAAGGCTTGGAACTGCTACATTGCCATTTCTGTGACATTATTTTGACAATTATAAGTCACAAGACCAGTCCAGCTTCAATGGATGTGGAATGATACTACATCTCTTGATAGAAAAGCTGCAAAATTTTACCATAAAAAGGCCATAGAAATAATAAAGGCAATAATCGTGGCTGTTTTTGTAAACAATCAACCATAGTCTGTTACAGTCATAGAGTTCATAATTACTGAGCTTAATTGTCAAGATTAATTGTTGAGCCTAACTACATGAGTTGTTACAGAGCATGGACATTTATTAGATCATGGGATTATCAAAGAAGCCTCTCTTCTACCATGCTATGCTTCTTCCCTCTGACTATGTGACGATAGGTACTAGTGAAGTTTCACATACTTCCAACAAAGCAGTAATATATTGAGAGACATGCAGAAATAAACATAATAATTTACAAGGCAGAAACACAGTAATTGTAAAGGACATATATTTTATAGCAATCCTGAGAAATAGATATGCTGATCTTAAAAGGAATGAGAATGCTAAAATACGCAGAAATCAACCAGGAGATTCAGAAAACCACATAAATAAAAGCAATTTTACCACTAGCAAAGCTAACAGCTAGAAGTGCTATAGTTATATTTACTCAAAGTGATTACGGTATTTTCATTGGTGACACTTCTAAGTCTCTAAAACAAAGATTTGGGGTTAAATAATAATGTATTCCTTTTTTGATAATAGATTAAGAAAAGACAGAAAAAGTCATCAAGGTGCCCCCAAATCATACATGTATGAATAAGAATTATATTCCTACTCTTAAGTTTCATCTTCCTGTCAAAATTCAACATTAACATTTTGCCCTTTAAATATGTATATTGAATTAGCATAGGATCTCTAAAAGACCTTTCGTGTTAAATTGAAATAAATTATTATTCTCAGAACACATATCAAATCTGAGAAATACTCCAGCTCTTATATTAACTTTTATTTATCCAAATTGGATGTGATTCAACATGTCCTGTTGCTTTATTCTAATGGGTGAAATAATCATATACCCTTGGTGCACAACTTCATTGTGAAAGAACAGATTGGATCTATTTTTTTAAAGCCATAGCTACTTAAATAAGATAATCTAAGCTAAACATTGCCCCAGAGGTAAGGATGTTGATAATGATATACACAAGAGAGCATTGCTTTAAATGTGTTTGTTTTGTTAGAGATTTCGTGATGTGTCTCCCTATTCACAGATACTATTTTAGTTTAGAAAATCAGATTGTCTGATGATAGAGTTCTATGACTATGAATAGGGATAATATCTTGTTTTTCCAAAACATACTTTTTATTCATTCTGAAATACCAGCAAATCTTTCACAATTACTTGCTTTTTCCTTGCTATTTTAATTATTATAATTTTTCTAAAAGGTTGATACTTTAAATCTCCCTAGACTCTAAATTAAAACTTAAAATTTTTTGACAATCTCTCCTCTCATTTTCTAAAACTTAACTGCAACTCCTAGTGCCTTTATAGACATTGGCGTCATAGGTCTTTACAATGAAACTTAATCCATACAGTCATACAGGATTGATTCTGGGACACTTTTAAAGTTTTGAGTACTTAAAACTTTGATTGATCTATTTTAGTGTTTTTAAAATATTCTAAGAAAACCAAGGCACATTTAATTAGGAAATACAGTTACTAATTGTATACTTTTTTTTTTTTTTTTTTTTGAGACGGAGTCTCACTCTGTCGCCCGGGCTGGAGTGCAGTGGCCGGATCTCAGCTCACTGCAAGCTCCGCCTCCCGGGTTCACGTCATTCTCCTGCCTCAGCCTCCCGAGTAGCTGGGACTACAGGCGCCCGCCACCTCGCCCGGCTAGTTTTTGTATTTTTTAGTAGAGACGGGGTTTCACAGTGTTAGCCAGGATGGTCTCGATCTCCTGACCTCGTGATCCACCCGTCTCGGCCTCCCAAACTGCTGGGATTACAGGCTTGAGCCACCGCGCCCGGCCACTAATTGTATACTTTTTAACTGTTTCATTGATATGCATGACAGGCTAAATAATGGCCCCAAATATATCTAGGTCCTAATACCTGGAACATGTGAGTGCTACCTGATACAGTAAAGTGGATTTTGCAGATGTGATTAAGTTAAGGATCTTAAGATGGGGAGATTAATGGCCCTGGATTATCCAGATTGTAAGAGGGAGGCAGAGTTAGACCTGACAGAGGGGAAGGCAACGTGGCAGCAGAGCAGAGGGAGATATGAAGATGCTGCACTGCTAGACTTCAAGACCGAGAAAGGGATCATGAGCCACCAGGTGTGATAAAGGAAGCTCTAGATGCTGGGAAAGGCAGGGAAAGAGATTCTCCCTTTGATCTATGGAGGGGGCATGGCTCTGCCTGCACCTTGTTTTCAGCCCTGTGAATCCCATTTTGGACTTCTGACCTCCAGGACTCTAAGAAAATAAATACCTACTGTTTTAAGCCATAACATTTGTGGTAACTTTTATAGAAGTCATAAGAAACTAAATTCCTATGTTTCTTCCTCACTATGCTTTAAGCTTCCAGATGGCAGGGACTATATCTTGCTGGTACTTGTTAGGGATTCCATAAATATTTGTTAAATGAATGAATTAATTAATTACCAAAAGTTAATGTTGTTGGTCCTATTTATGTTATCATAGTAGAATAAATTTAGTCATATAATATCCTCTGGGGAACTGTTAGTCTGGTTCATTCCTTTATGATTGCCAGTGTGTATTAAAGTTATGGTCATAAGTTTCTAGAAGTAGAATTTTAATAACATTTTAAAAGTTTTAAGTCATGCCCTATTTGAAACTCTGTGAGGGTGGGAAATTTCATCTGCTTTATGTTTTACTGCTTCTCCATCCCCTAATACATGGTTTCTAAATATTTGCTAAATGAATAAAAGAAAGGTTCATTCACTTCAACAAATATCAAAATATATTATAAACTATGATGTGCCAGACAAGGAGCTTGGTGTTGACCTTCAATAATAGGTCCATGGTTCCTGCCCTCTTCAACCTGACAGTCTAAACAGGGAAACCAGCAAGTAAGTCCACTTCAGTTGAGATTCTGCCCCTTGTGACAAAAAAGTTCTTCACTAATACAGATTAGAAAATTTGGTTTTGAGGTTGTGTTTGGAACAGAACTCTGCTGGGATACATGCTTATTCACTACTGAAAATGAGGAAAAGAACAAATAAAGGAATGATAAGAAGCACAATAATTCCTGGAAGGAAAAAAAATCAAGAGGTTTAATATAGACTAAGAACGTTTATTTTCAGCCTTGAGTTACTGAAAAATGTACATATCTTAGAGTAGAAAAAATATTTTAATGAGATAATTTGAATAACCACATTAATATATGGAGAAAAACTTATAACTGTAAGTTTATTTTTTGTCCTTGTAGACAATGCACAGATTGTTTTCCTGAAGAAATATTTTATTTATTTATTTACTTACTTATTTAATTTTTGAGATGGAGTCTCGCTCTATTGCCCAGGCTGGAGTGCAGTGGCACCATATCAGCTCACTGCAACCTCCACCTCCCGGATTCATACAATTCTCCTGCCTCAGCCTCCTGAGTAGCTGAGATTACAGGCACACACCCCACGCTGGGCTAATTTTTTGTGTTTTAGTAGAGACGGGGTTTCACCGTGTTGCCCAAGCTAGTGTCAAATTCCTGAGCTCAGGCAATCCACCTGCCTCGGCCTCCCAAAGTGCTAGGATTACAGGCATGAGCCACCACGCCAGACCCAGAAATATTTTATTTTTTAATAAATGCTAAATAATGTCAGTAATGGGTAGAAGCTGAAAAACCACGTAGGGTCAAATTTTGTTAACCCTAGAATGTCACCTGTATAAGAAACCCAAGATTAACTGATGTGATTAACTGTCACATTTTCCCACAGTGAAAAATTCTCAGAATGCACGAGATTATTCTATTTTATTAAATCTTTCACCTTACCATGGTTTTTATGTAAAATTTGAGAAATATTAGACAGATTTCAAAATTTAAATTCCGATCTTTAAAAATTTGATAATTATTAAAAATGTTTAATAAATACTTGATGATAATAGGTTGAATCGTGTGCCATATCTGTTATTATGAGTTAACCAGGGTTAGAGACAGCACAATTTTAAATGTGTGGACTATTAGAAGCTCTGCAGTCCTTAAGAAGAGTGTCAGTGAGTGTCAATGGCTGCTATTATAGATCAAACATAATAAATAATAGCAGAATACCAGTTACAAGGAATGTGATTTTCCTGACATTCAGTATTCATATAGTCTTAAGAATTTCTGCCTAATGTATTCTCTTTTGACATTGTCATTTTAACTAAGTACTACCATTTAAATGGTAGTTTATAAAACATTCACTTGGTTCATAAATATAGCCACTTTTTTGTCATTTGTGTTTGTTTTGCCATGGGTTAAGGACTTTTATACGTATTTTATGAAATTATGGACTGAATACCTATTTGGTTAGTTCTCAAGAAGTACCAGTTATTCAGTATGACACTTGGTTTTGTCATGAAGAAGTGGAATAATTCAAGAAAGTCAACATAGAGCTAGTCACATTTATTGGCAGAGTAGAATCAAAGCCCTCCTTGAGGCATTCTGATTATTGTGTTATGCCAACAGGGCCTAATGAGCTAGTTTCTCCTACTGTATTAATTACTCTTGAAGAACAAACTGAGACTCAAAATTATAATAAGTCTTTGCTGCCATCATTTTTATGTAATGTTTGCTGACAAATGTGGTTATATTATTTTCAAAACTTCTCCCAAAGTAGTCAACTTTTAACACTAAGATAAAGTTGTTTTTAGGGCTGATACCAATAAAGAAAGAAAAAATCCTGGCAGTATTTGTACGTAGCTTACTGCTTTATAAATAACACAGCCTGAAAGTGAATCTGGGAGAAAGTCTACCTTTTTCTAAATACTCAGTCAGGCACCTAGGAAAAAGGGACATTGGAAAGTATTTATGATTGCCTGAATTTCACTCTATTTCAAACATAGCCTTTTATTGAATTGAGAGCCAGAGCAAATGAACTACCTGAGAGAGAAAACCAGAAGAATGAAAATATTCACTATGACCAAGATTTCTTCAAAGACAACGATGTATCACACAGCAAATCCATGAAAATTGGCAGGTGTAATAAACCTGCTTTGCTCAAGGATCCCAGAAGCACATAATGGATATTCCTTTGGGTCAGAGTGTGAATGAATATTGAGTACATCACAACCCATACTCTGCCTACGGTCTTGTTCAGATTTATTGTTAGCATAATAGCACCTTTAGGAATGGAACACCAGGCTATATTTTTAAGCCAAGTGACATCTTCGCAATTTCTAATAGAAATGGTCCAATTTAGAAATGCTGAAAACAGTATTTTCATGCAGTGCCTACTGATAAAGGTGGTTATATGATTATCAAACCTTCTTCCAGAGTAATTGATTCTTAAACCTTAAATGAAATTGTTTGTTAGGACTGATAACAATGTAGGAAAAAAATTACGTTTTGTCAGCATTGGGAGGAAATGATTGGTATGCAGACTGGCACGCTACAGGAAATGTAGGCTCTTAGCTGAATGGAATGTGAGTAATTGTGTTTTCACCATGAAGTCTTTGAAGGAGAGGGTCAAGTATTCTATGGAAGTGGTAACACCAGGTCATGTTTTCACTTTAAGGGTACTCAAAAACAGCTATGCCACGACTTGAAAATAGCATGGAAGGATTCATAACATTTTTCTTTTTCTTTCTTTTTTTCTTTTTTTTTTGAAACAGAGTTTTGCTCTTGTTGCCCAGGCTGGAGTGCCGTGGCACAATCTCGGCTCACTGCAACCTCTGCCTCTCAAGTTCAAGCAATTCTCCTGCCTCAGCTCCCGAGTAGCTGGGATTACAGGCATGCGCCACCATGCCTGTCTAATTTTGTATTTTTAGTAGAGACGGGGTTTCTCCATGTTGGTCAGGCTGGTCTCGAACTCCCGACCTCAGGTGTTCCGCCCGCCTCGGCGTCCCAAAGTGCTGGAATTACAGGCGTGAGCCACCGCTCCCGGCCCAGGATAGATAACATTTTTCTTCCCCCAATTTAAAGAATTCTAGATGCTTAAAATCAAACTCCTTGCCATTCCATCAAGTCACGAAACTGTCTTCTTCTACCTACCTCTTTCGTCTCTACTTTTACTTCCCTTTGCTGACTGCATTAGAGCCACATTTTTTTCTTACGCTCGTCGAAATATCAAGATTGTTCTCTGCTTAGGGTCTTTGCGTGTGCTGTTCAGTTGTGTGAAACACTCTTCACATCTTTCTATGACTGGCTCTTTCCATTGTACCTATCTCCAATCAGTCACCTCCATAGTCTGACGTTCCCTTAGGACCTTGTCTGGGTAAGTAGGCGCTTATCGCACCATTGGTCCTAGCCACTATCGGCAACCAGTTTTACTGTTTTCAATGAGCTCATCGCTATCTGAAATTAACTTATTTATACATTTTTTACTATTGCACTTTCTGCCTATACCTAGAGGAATGTAAGTTTTATGTAGGTAAAAAATTGTGCGTCATATAAGTGGCTGCATCACTGATGCGTAGTACAGTGCCTGAGACATAGTACGCACTCAATAAATGTTTAAAATAAATGAGCACGTTATTGACCTCTCAAAATAAGACCCCAAAGCTACTTGGGGATAAATCAATATTCCCAAACACCTTTAGCAATTGAACTGGTTATTGTTAGAATCTACTTTTAGGCGTAAATGTTTGAATCACAATACATATTTTGGGTTTAGGATATTTTTTAATTTTTAAAAAGTATGCTGTATACTGAAAGCAGAAAGCTATTCCTAATTTTTGAAACTAATACAGTTTTCTTAGACACACTTGACCTAGGCAGGTATAACTTCAGTGTCGTTTGTTCAGGGAGTAGCACATTTAACATACAGCCAATGCTGTTTCAGTATTACTGGGTAGCAAATACACATTGACTTTGTGTCAAAAATAACTTAAATATTTAAACTTGTGGGCTGTATTTTATCTCAAGATGTATTTGTTTTTCCTTTACAGTTCCGTTGTTACCAGTCAAGTTAATCCACCATTACCTCTCCCCCAAGACATTTGTACCAGCCACCTGCAGTTTCTCTCTATTTTGAGGCATCCTCTATGTCCTTAGATTATTGACACAGACGCCTATGCAGAGAAAACTTCATAAAGCACGGCTGATTTTGTCATTACTCTATGTCAAGACCTTTACAGATCCCATCTCCTATAAAGTTCAAACTGTCTAATCAAGCATTCAAATTCAATTTCCTTCAACAAATATTGGAAGTTATCCAATTAATTCAATTCTACCTGTGTCATGAGCCATGCCTTCCCTTACTCTCCTTCATGTATCCTTCATTCAAGTCACACTGTGCTACACGTAAGATCTCTGCACTTTTTAAAAATCCCCAAGTCTCTCCTCATATCATTGTGATCTTCTGCATTGCTCTTCTTCAGAGCCATGTCTGTTTATTAAAGGCAAATCCAATCTTTAACACACTTATTAGAATGCTATGTTCACTCTGATTCATCCTCCCAGTAATATATTCTTCCTTTTTCTCCTTAAACTTTGATTCCCTGAAGAAGAATTTTGTCATTTCCACACTCCTTGCTTAAAATCAGGTCATTTCTTTCAAATATATACTCATTCTGAGAAATACATAGTATTTACACTTGTTGAATTTGTAACTGTAGAATTCTTAGTCTTAAAGGGAAAATAAAAACTCAAGTCAAATATTTGATTACTCATACCTCATAACTAGTGCATTATAGTTTATAAAGCACTTTATGAATAGTGTTTCATCTGACCTTGATAGTGGGCAAAGGAAGAAACTATATTTGAGTTTCAGACTTTCTTTCTTTCCCTTCTTTCTTTCTTTCTTTTCTTTCTTTTCTTTTCTTTACTTTCTTTCTTCTTTCCTTCTTTTTCTTTCTTTCTCTTTCTTTTCCCCCCCTTTCTCTTTCTTCTTTCCTTCTTTCTCTTTCT
>NW_012114711.1:4426298-4471881 GCF_000951035.1 Colobus angolensis palliatus
TTTTTTATTTTTTGTAGAGACAGCCTCTCACTGTGTTGTTCAGGCTGGTCTTGACTCCTTGGCCCAAGCAATCCTCCTACCTTGGCCTCCAAAGTGCTGGGATTACAGGCATGAGTCACTGCACCTTGCTTCAATTTTTAAATTTTTGGTTTTAATTTTTCTGTGTACATATGTACATATGTGTACATATGTAGATGTATATATTTACGGGGTACATGAGATATTTTGATATAGGCATGCAATGCATAATAATCACAATATGGAAAATGTGGTATCCATTCCCTTAAGCATTTATTCTTTGTGTCACAAGCAATCTAATTATACTTATTTATTTATTCGTTTATTTATTTATTGTCTCTGTCGCCCAGGTTGGAGTGTAGTGGCACAATTCTGGCTCACTGCAACCTCTGCCTCCCAGGTTCAAGCATTTCTCCTGCCTCAGCCTCCCAAGTAGCTGGGATTACAGGCGGGCACCACCACACTCAACTAATTTTGTATATTTAGTAAAGATGGAGCTTTACCATGTTAGCCAGCCTGATCTCAAACTCCAGACCTCAGGTGATCTGTCTGCCTCAGTCTCCCAAAGTGCTGGGATTACAGGCACAAGCCACCATGCCTGGCCCCGTTGTTTTCAAGTGTACAATTAAGTTATTATTGACTACAGTCACCCTGTTGTGCTATCAAATACTAGGTTTTATTTTTTCTAACTTTTATTTTGTACTCATTAACCATCCCTACGTGTCCCCCTCCCACCATCCCAGTTTCCTTCCTAGCCTCTAGTAACCATCATTCTACTCTCTATCTCCATGAGTTCGATGGTTTTCATTTTTACATCCCACAAATAAGTGAGAATATGTGAAGTTTGTCTTTCTGTGCCTGACTTAGCTTAATGACCTCCAGTTCCATCCATTTTGTTTCAAATGTCAGAATCTGGTTCTTTTTTATGACTAAATAGTACTCCAGTTTGCATAAGCACCACATTTTCTTTATCAATTTATCTGTTGATGGATACTTAGATGGTTTCCAAATTTTGGCTATTGTGAATAGTGCTGCAACAAACATGGGCATGCAGATATATCTTCAATATATTGATTTCCTTTATTTTGGGTATATGCCCAGCAGTGGGATTGCTGGATCATTTGGGGACCCTAGTTTTAGTTTTAGTTGCTGGATCATATGGTAGTTGTAGTTTTAGTTTTAGAGGACCCCCCAAAGTGTTGTCCATAGTGGTTGTACTAATTTATATTCTCACGAACAGCGTATGATGGTTCCCTTTTTTTTCACATCCTCACCAGCATTTCTTATTGCCAGTCTTTTGGATATAAGCCATTTTAACTGGGGTGACATATCATGGGGTGATATCTCATTGTAGTTTTGATTCACATTTCTCTGATGATCAGTGGACGTTGAGCACTTTTTCAAATACCTGTTTGCTATTTTTATGTCTTCTTTTGAGAAATAGCTATTCAAATCATTTGCCCATTTTTAAATTGCATTATTAGATTTTTCCCTAGGGAGCTGTTTGAGCTCCTTATATATTCTGGTTATTAGTCCCTTGTCAGATGGGTAGTTTACAAATACTTCCTTCCATTGTTTTGGTTGTCTCTTCACTTCATTGATTGTTTCCTTTTCTATGCAGAAGCTTTTAAACTTGATATGATCCCATTTAAAGACTGTTTCTTGACACAGACTCAATTTTTTGGGGGGGGAGGGAAAGATTTTCTCTTTCACTCAGGCTGGAGTGCAGTGGCAAGATCATAGCTCACTGCAACCTCAAATTTGTGAGCTTGAGCTATCTTCCCACCTCCACCTCCTGACTAGCTGAAACTACAGGCTCATACCACCATGCCTGGCTAATTATATATATATAGATATATATAATATATAAAATATATAATATATAATTACATATAATTATGTATAATATAACAATATATAATATATAATAATATACATTATATATATATATATAGACAAGGTCTTGCTAATTCTTAAACTCCTGGCCTCAAGTGATCCTCTTGCTTAAGCCTCCCAAGTAACAAACTCAAATTTATGTAACAGTTAACCTTTAAAATCTGAGACCAGTTGTAAGGGGCCTTGTAAGTCATACTAAGGAACTGGATTATGTTCAAATTACCTCCTAATTACCATAGTGGGGGCTTATTCATGGAGGATATGTGCCAATCCTCCCAGTGGATGCCTACAACCATGAATAGTCCCAAGCCCTATACATATTATGTTTCTTCAATCTGATAATAGAGCCAGCTACTAAGTGATTAAAGGTGGGTAGCATACACAGCACGGGTGCACAAGACAAAAGGATGATTCACTTTCTGGGTGGGACAGACTGGGATGGAGCAGGGTGGTGTGGGATTTCATCACACTACCCAGAATGCAATTTAAAATTTATGACTTGTTTATTTCCAAAATTTTGCATTTAATATTTTTGGACCTTGGTCGAGCATGGTAGCTGAAACTGGGGAAACTGAAACCACAGAAAGTAAAACTGTAGATAAGGTGGGACTCTTATACTTAGATTTTTTTATTTTGGCACATATACTGTCATTAATTTTATTTATTTTATCTTTTAAAAATAAATACCTTAATATATTTAACTAACATAAATTGACAGAACAATTAATCCATATAAAAATAATCTGGTTCTCAAACTTAACTTCACATTGGAATCACTTGAGGACATTTAAAAATACTGTTACTACAATCCCACTCAGAAATTTAGAGTTAATTTGTCTGTGTTTAGTGTAATCATTCATTTTTTTTTTTTTTCCCTCGAGACAAAGTCTTGCTCTATCGCCCAGGCTAGAGTGCAGTGGTATGATCTCGGCTCACTGCAACTTCTGCCTCCTAGGTTCAAGCAATTCTCCTGCTTCAGCCTCCTGAGTAGATGGGATTACGGGCATGTGCCACTGCACCTGGCTAATTTTTGTATTTTTAGTAGAAACAGTTTCACCATGTTGGCCAGGCTGATCTTGAACTCCTGACTTTGTGATCCATCTGCCTCAGCCTCCCAAAGTGCTGGGATTACAGACATGAGCCACCACACCCAGCCAATCATTCAGTTTTTAACTTTTATTAAAATCCAAAATATCTCAGTAAATATAATGTGCATAAATTGTGTCAGTTCAATTAATTTTCATAAATTCAACCTACCCATGTAAGTGGCACCCAAATCAAGATGCAGACCATGGCTGGATCCCGGAAGCCCTTTCCAGTCACAGCTGAGACACAGAAGGGTAGCCACTATCTGACCTCTCATCACACAATTTACTTTTATTGTATATATATAAATACTACCTATATGGCCATTTAGTGTGTATTCTTTCATTTCTGGCTTCTTTTGTTCAATGTTGGGTTTGTGAGATTCATCCAAGTTGTTGTGTATAATGGGAAGTTTGCTTACTCTCATTGCTGGGTAGTACATTGTTCCATTGTATGAATCTTTTACATCCTGACTTTCCGTTCTACTCTTGATGGACCTTGGTGTTTTTAAAAGGACCTAAGTGTTTTTAAAAGCTAAGCAAAAGATTCTAGTGTGCGGTTTCTGAGGTTGAGTATCACCAATGTAGTCAAAAGTGCACATAAAAAAATAAAATTAAACTGAGATCCCGTTAGGCTTCCATGGGATTTGTGGTAGTGTTTTTAAACTTGCATAATTCTCATATTTACTTATCTCTAGTTGAAAATTACTGACCTATTTAGCCAGGGTGTGCTGGAGCTGACACGTAGCAGCTCATGAAAGCTGAATGTTAGTTTCAGGAATTCTGTAAGCAAGCTGTTTAAACACAGCCATTATTAAAAATTAAATAGACGGCCGGGCGTGGTGGCTCAAGCCTGTAATCCCAGCACTTTGGGAGGCCGAGACGGCTGGATCACGAGGTCAGGAGATCGAGACCATCCTGGCTAACACTGTGAAACCCCGTCTCTACTAAAAAATACAAAAAACTAGCCGGGCGAGGTGGCGGGCGCCTGTAGTCCCAGCTACTCGGGAGGCTGAGGCAGGAGAATGGCGTGAACCCGGGAGGCGGAGCTTGTAGTGAGCTGAGATCCGGCCACTGCACTCCAGCCCGGGCCACAGAGCAAGACTCCGTCTCAAAAAAAAAAAAAAAAAAAAATAGACATCCAATTAAAATAATTATATTCAAATTTTTATAACTATTTAAAAGTAATTATTTCCAAATTATTTTAGAATATTTTCCTATTACTTATGGTCTTGAGGTTGTTCATATCTATTGTCTTTGTATGGTGGAAATATCATATCATGGAAACTACTGCACATTTTTTCCCAAATTATGTCATGTTATTATCTTGAAATCACTCATGGGGAGTATTTACACCACAACAATTGGCAAATGCTACAAAGTAGGTCCTCACTTAGCGCTGATGCTGAAAGGGTTTCAGTAACGGATATAATTTGTATGACAGTGAGAAACAATCTAAGATTATATTGCGTATCAGCTGTAATGATAACAAATGTTTACTGGGAGTAGAGTTAGCAGATTGGGATAAAATTCCAATTGTCAGGTCATGGTTGAATTGCAACTGGAGCTTAGCTAGATATAAATGTTCAATAAAACTTAGCAAAAGCCTTCTATGAAAATCAATTGACTTATGGAATTTATAATAAATTATGATGTATATTTTATTATTTTTTAATTGTGTGCTACACATTACATCCATTGCATTAGTAAATTTGATAATAAACGTGTATGTACATATATATACATTTATATGCACACAAATATATGTATCCACATTCTTTTCAGAGACATGGTTGTTAAATAACTGCTAGCATGTTGCTCTGTTGAGCCATGTTTTAGTTTTTAACCATTTTTTATTAGTGGAAGTATGCTATGTTTTGCAGATTTATTTGGTCCAAAAAACAAGGTAGAGAAATAAGTACCAACACCCCATGGTGCCCTTAGGAATATGTATACACACACACACACACACACACACACACACCCCACACACATATATATATGTTCTGTAATGTATATGTGTGTAGATATATATTTCTATATATATGATATTACACTAAGTTATATTGTAATTGTTTTGTCTCTTTTAGCATTAATTTAGATTTTGATATTTTGTTTATCATACAGAATTAGTACTAAATTGAAGAACAAAGATGACATATTTGGTTTCAGTTAAAAAAAAAAATCTCAATCTGAAGATACCTAGTAGGTTACCAGAAAACAGATGAAGAGTTTCTTTCCTCCCTCATAAAAAATCAAACTTGGTTTCCTGAACCTTGCAGCTAACAACAGGTGCTGTCTGCTCACTTTGCCAGAAGCTCACAATAGAACAGATTGGGTACACACAGAACTAAAAACAACATTTGAATAAGGAACAAAACCCTCCCAAATGTTCTGACCAGCTTTATAATCAGTTCTTAATGTTGAGCCTGGAAACAATAATTTTTTTTATGTTAAAATGGGCAAAGAACTTTATTTGTTTTGTTTTGTTTTACCTGTATTTGTGCACATGGGAATTTCAGAAAGCACTTATAGTCAAACACAAAAGTGTTGCATTTGAGGTTGTACAGCTCAGAAGGGAGGAGTACAAAACCCCCTTCTTCTTCATAAAAGTCTTATTGAGAATCGCCAATCACAGAGGGAAAAGTTTGTCCTAAGATCAAATCTGTGTGGCTACAACATCCCTTCATAATTGCCAATTGTCCTTCCTACTTTGTCCTCTTTCTGTAACATTGCTAAACTGAAACTGAGACCAGGGCTTTAACTTGATATATCTAAGTTCATGGCCATATATTTATTTTACTTACTCAAACACTTAGTCTCTCAAATAGAATTGATGATTTGCCAAATGATTTGTTGTTGCATAATGACATATCTGTGGAAGCTGGATCTTGCTTTATATTTGAGAACGCATTTCCAGAATCCTAATCACGTGAAGACTGATGGCACAGATGGGCTTGAAGAACTGGTTTCAGAAGTGACATCTTCTACTCGACTGCCAGTTTTCCTGTTTACCATCTAGCTAGACATTCTGACCCTTTGTATCTTCCCATTGCTTATATCTTTACAAAGTTGAAATCACTCCAAATGAGAAACATGGGAACAGAAAAGCAAAGCGAAGAGTATTCAGACAACGGAAAATCATCTGTGCCTGGTGACTGGCCTGGCAGCCTCTTGTTTTCTGCTTGTCCCTTGAAGACAAGGGAATCATAATCCTTGTACCAGGAGATCACAATAATCCTTTCCAGTTCTGATACTCAATGATTCTAAGATGAGAAGTGTTACACAATTTTACAATTTCTTAATAGTTCTGACGAAAGGATATATGAGGACAACACAGCTTGTTTTAGCTAAAAGGCAATTTGGGACTCTTCTATGAATTTTATGTATCCGTCGTATGCTATTCCCTCGGGTAATTATGAGTGAATTGCTCTGTGCTGTTTTTCGTCAAACATTTTCTGACTGTTATTTTGAAATTATTATCAAGAGCATCACTGAAGGAGCATAGTCACAAATGGATAATGCTTATTAAACTGTAGTGTTACATTTGAATGCCACTATTCTGTAGCTAAGGTTGTGCTATACCCTCATGTGCCAGCCTTCAAAGCTCATTGATTTGTTTTGTTCTGCCAGTCAGGCTGGAGTGCAGTGATGTGATCATAGCTCACTACAGCCTCGAACCACTGGGCTCAAGAGATCCTCCTGCCTCAGCCTCCCAAGTAGCTGGGACTTCAGGCACATGCTACCACATCTGGCTCATTATTTAAATTATTATTACTTTACAGATGAGGTTTTGCTGTGCTGCCCATGATGATCTGGGACTACTAGCTTCAAGTGTCTTCCCACCTCAGCTTCCCCAGTTGCTGGGATTACAGGCGTGAGCTACTGTGCCCAGGAAAGCTCATTGATTAGTCTGCCTGTCTGTCGATGCAGTCAATCAGTTAATTCCGTGAGATACTCAGACACTCCAAACAAACTATTAATGTGGGGAGACAACCTGAAACATATCATTAGCAGCTGACATCGTAAGAACATAAACACTTAGCCAATCTGTAATCAATGGATTCATCTCGATTTACACTACTGCTTCTTTTAGTGGTAAACATTGAAAAGCAGGGGAAATCTGCATCAGGAATCAAGAAGTTTCACTGGACTCGCAACCTTGGCTGAGCTAGAACCATGTTTTTCAAATTTCCCTTCCCTATCCAGATCTGGATTAGAGATGATCAAAAAGAAAATTTGTGTGAGATTTGGAAGGTAGAAATGATGCTACTCTGTGAAAGCCGCATGTAAGTTTGTCTAGTGAGAAAGAGACACAGGTTAACAGAGATCTCATCCTCTGTTTCCTTCTTCATATCCAGCTTTTTGTCCCAACTGCTGGCACTACTGACCAACATTAACCCTAGGTCCACTTCATTTTTAGAGGCAACAGTTCACAAACGCTTCCCCTTCACAAGCTCATTCTGGCAACTGAACTTGCTGGCTTCCTTGCAAGATCTGACCTGATTACCTGCTCCAGTGCCCAGGAGGGCTTGTTGGCAGTATCGCCGTGATTTTTTCCCCTCTCACTTTTGTACCATCGTCTTCTCTTACAATTGCGTAAGGTCTTCTTCCTAAAGTGAATCCTCTATTTTATATGTTTCACAGAAGTTTTGCTTTCCTGATTGAACTTAACTCATATCTATGCAGTTCAAATTTGTCATACATGATGGGGGAACGATATCCAAATCACTATACTTCGGTTTTTCCTATGATACCTGGTGAATATGGAGGCTTTGGAAGGGCTATAGTTTTTGTGTAGAGCGTGATTAGGATACTGAATAAATTCTTGACATATATTAAGACTCAGAAGCCTATGCAACATGGCATAGGTATTTTTTTGTCTCTTCCTCTGTATCGTGAAGCTTCCCTGTGCCATTTAGTTGTCAGGCAGCAGTTCCTGCTTACCATCCAAATCCCTTTTGAACCTTACAGAATCCCCAAAAGCCAGTCTTGACCTTAAGTCCCCCAGTATTGTGCTTTACCTAGGGAGCATGTTAATTCATGCATAAAAAGTAAAGACTCAGGGTACATTAATTAAATCACTGTACCTCTGAGTGGATTTTCTTGTGGTTTAACCTTGATTTTTAGTGCTGTAACCCAAATAAAGAAAAATGCAAGCATATGTTGGAGGGCATTGGGCTGTAATAAGTTAATAAGGATTGTTTCAGTGATATCATTTATAGTGTTTTACAGAATATAGGGTATTTTCATGCCTCACCTCATTTACAGTTCATAATTTCTCATGACGTCATTAGAAGGACAGAGATGTTACATGCTTGTCCATGGTTATTTGTGTGGCTTGGAGAAACTAGAAACCAACCAAGTGTTCATATCCTAGTGTTCATTTCACTGAAAGATCTGGCTTTTTAATGAAGCCATCGGATCTTCCCATTCCCATTCTCATTACCGCTCATCTAGGCTGTTGTGGAAGACTCTGCAATCATCTTTTCTCCTATTACCAACCCCACTCTTCCTCCCATTACACCAATAGGAAATCATAATAGTTTTATGTTTCTCATTTTGCAAATTAGTTCCGATGGTCCATCTGCTTGGATCAAACACTTCAAGTGCTGTCCCTTTGCTGCAGAACCAGGTAGATTCTTCTCAACTTTCTATTGAAGCTCTGTCAGGACTCCAATGAGTTTTTTCAAACTTTTTTCCTACCTTTCTTCTATAAAGACATTTTGTGCTGACCAAACTGAGTGCGTCACCCTCACTACACACACACACTCACTTCTGCAAGGACTTAATAATAATAATAATAATAATCACAACAGCTACCTGCATTGACCATTTACTAGGTGCTGAGTATCTCACTAGTTCTTTACCTGTATTACCCGGGTAATAACCATATGAGATGTATATTACTATTGTTTCCATTTGTAATGAAGAAATCAAAGCTGAAGAGGTTAAGTAACTTACTCAAGATAACATGGCAGGTCAGTAACAGAAGTTGTATTTTAGCATGGACTGAATTTAAAAATGACACTCTCAAACTCTCTGTGCCACCACCTTTCTTCAAGCACTCCCCATTTCTTAGAGTGCCCGATCCCTGCAAATGCGCATTTTGATTTCTTCCTTCCCTTCAAGGGCCACTCCAAAATCAGTAAGTCTTCCATCATCTCCACCTTACCACTTACCCACAGAAAGCATCCCTCTTTTGAATTCCTACATCTCTGAGAAGATGCATGAGGAAAGGGAGGTGTAACTTATGAGGTGGTAACATTCAGTGCTCATTTCTCAGTGCATTGCTTGGATCCTGACATGCAGGGGCAGTTCACTGGCATCAACTGTTCTAAGCACTGGCTAAACAAGAGATGAGCTCTCAGGCGTATACTTACAAATACGGGCAGTACGGAGTTATCTTGGGAGTGGTGAATGTGGAGGGGTTCTGGGTGGGAAATAGTTTTACTTCATTGTATAGATCCCAAATCTAGGATACAAACTAGTTAAGCTACCTGCCCAATGTCCCTCAGATAACACAAGACTACCTGGGAGTGCTCAGATCTGAACCCAAGTACACATATATTCTTCCTGCATGTTGTCAAACATAAGGCAATTTCTAGGCTTAGTGGAGTTAATGACTAGCAAAAAAAGACACATCCTAGAAGCTTCTGGTCAAATGGCAGAGATGCTAAGATACAGATTAACATTTTTTTAAGAAAATACAACATTTTAAAATTGTTTTAAATGAATCAAACTACACAACTCATCCAGATGACGATGTTACTGGGGAAGGAAGCACAGCACTTATCTATCAGTAGGGCTAGGGAACTCTTACACTGATTAAGGACACAGGCTCTGCAGTTAAAAATACCTGTGGTACATATACACCATGGAATACTATGCAGCCATAAAAAGAATTAGTTCACGTCCTTTGCAGGGACATGGATGAAGCTGGAAGCCATCATTCTTAGCAAACTAATACAGGAACAGAAAAAACAAACACTGCATGTTCTCACTCATAAATGGGGGTTGAGCCATGAGAACACATGGATACAGGAAAGGGAATATCACACACCAGGGCCTCTTGGGGAGCTGGGAGCAAAGGGAGGGAGAGCACTAGGAGAACTAATGCTTGTGGGACTTAAAACCTAGAAGATGGATTAATAGGTGCAGCAAACCACAATGTTACATGTATACCTGTGTAACAAACCTGCATGTTCTGCACATGTATCCCAAAATTTAAAATAAAAAAAATTAAAAAAAAAAAAGAGACAGTGGTTGTGAGAGAGCAGGTGCAGTAGAATGGTAGGGATGAAAGACAAATTCTAAATGGTGGAGGAGTGGGGGGAATAAAACAAAAACAAACAAACAAACAAAAACACCTTGGTTCATACCTGGCACCTTACTACTTGTGTGGCAGGGCAAGTTACTGAACCCCTCTCTGTTTTATATACTGCATGACACATGATACACATTCAAGTCACACTAGTTTTCATTAGTGACAGTAATTTTTCCATATCAATTGCCAATTTCTTATACTAGAGATCTTTAAGGGAAGGTCTTGCCTTCCTTTTCATCTAGATGACACATCTTAAATGTTACCCAGATGGGGATCCGTATCTGATTTATCTTTTTACTCTGTCTCCAAAGTACCTAACATGGCTTTGGTAAATATCTTTTGTTTAGCTAGCAAGTACATATTAAGATAATGAAGTCACAATAATCATCACAAACAGCCATACAACATTTCCTTTGCACTTTTACACTCTTTTAATCTCCTGGGTGACTATATAGATATGTAACTTAAACATACCACAAGTCCCTCAGGTGGGCAAATTGTACTGGCCCCATTTTACAGACAGGGAAAAATGAGGTAAGGGTAAGAAGCTTGCCCCAAGGTACAGAATGAGCCAGTGGTGGAACTGGGATTCGAATGCAGTCTGTCTCGTTCCCGAATCTATCCTCTTAGCTGCTAGATTCAACAGCTGCTCAACAGAATGAAGGGATGCCAACACACAACATGTATTAAGCACTCATATGTGCTTTCAAATAATTCAATGAGTTAGGATCTCAAAATAATTTGACGACATAGGAAATGCCATTTTTTTCCATTTTATTTATTTATTTATTTTGAGATGAAGTCTCACTCTGTCACTCAGGCTGTAGCGCAGTGGCACAATCTCACTGCAACCTCTGCCTCCTGGGTTCAAGCATTTCTCCTACACTCAGCCTCCCAAGTAGTTGGGACTACAGGTGCATGCCACCACGCCTGGGTAATTTTTGTATTTTTAGTAGAAAGGGGGTTTCCCCATGTTGGCCCCGCTGGTCTCGAACTCCTGACCTCAGGTGATCTGCCCACCTCGGCCTCCCAAGTGCTGGGATTACAGGTGTGAGACATCATGCCCGGCCTGGAAATGTTATTAACCCCATGTTTTAGGTTGGGTTCCTCCAGAAGGCGACTTTCAGAAAAGAAATTTGAGTGAAAGTAATTTATTTAAAAGATAATCCCAATAGCCCCAGTAAATGGTAAGACAGGGCGAGAAAGGATGAGGTTTGTTATTGAGCAGAGTACATCTGGTGATGGCTGAGACTCTGCATACAGGAGGTAGTGTAGAGCACACCTCAACGTCTTATTAGAGTATTGCTAAAGGACCAGGAAGCTGGGACACTTGCCCCTCAATGCCCTATTTATCACTGACATCAACTGTTCTAAGAACCGACTAAACAAGAGACAAGCTCTGAGACATATAGTCACAAATATGTGCAATGAGGAGTTATCTTGGAAGTGTTGAACATTGAGGGGCTCTGAGTGGGAAATATTTTAACCTCATTTAACAGATCCCAAGTCTGGGATACGTATCAGTTAAGGCACCTGCCCAGTGTCACTCAGATAACATAAGAGTACCTGGGGATGCTGAGATCTGAACTCAAGTACACATATATTCTGCCTGCATTTTGCATGTTCTCTCTAAGCACAGAGCAATTTCTAGGCTTAGCGGAGTTGATGAGCAAAAAAAAGGCACGTTCTAGAAGCTTCTGGTCTAATGGCAGCAATGCTAATATATAGGTTAATTTTTTTTAAGAAAACATAGGTTTTGAAAAATGTTTTAATGGAATCAAACCATATTGCTGATATACAGAATAATTCAGGTGGATGTGAGTGGGAAGGGTGTTTAAAAAAGTGTATTCCTGGCAAGGGAAAGCCAAAGTCACTCATCTGTGGAGACAAAGCAGGCCAGAATGACTGACGGAGATGCAGTGAGTGACAGAGGAAGGATGGTATGAAATGAGGGAGAAGGAAGGGAAAAGGCAGACATACTAGTCTCAGAGGCCCGAGTCATGCGTTAGGATTTAATTCTAAAAGCAATGAGAACGTATCAAAGAGCATGCAATTGGCAGAGGATTTGTTCTTCTATTTAGCCTAAGAGGCCTCCAGATTAAATGTTCTTTCCAAATACTTAAAAAAGGAGACATAATCTAAAAGGGAGACAGCAAACCAGCTAGAGGCTGTGGTCAGGTGTGGGGAAGGGGGGAACATTTAGCCTCCTGGTTGTATTCAACCGCCCTCCTCAGCTCTGTCTTCCCTTTTCTGATTCTGTCCACATTCCACTTTAATCCTCAATGCTTGTGAGATGATCCAGAGTTTGACTGCATATTTAGCTTTTCAGGGATACTGCAGATAATGATGAGAATTATTCATCTTTCTTCAGCATAAACCATATTTAACAAGAGGCTAGAAAAATAATATAAAGAGGCTTTATGGTCAAGTTTCAGAGCTGAGTTAGGAAAGTAATTCCAAGTAGTAGAATTTCAGCATATTTCATTTCCTCTTTTCACTTTTCTAAATTTTCCAAGTGGATTTACACTATTTTTAAAATAAAAATGGTCAAGCCTTTAAACATTTGTGCCAATTATACAGATAGCCGGCAAAGCTGAGACACTTCTCACTATGCTAATCAGATAACTGGCTTAGGCTTTCTATCTTATTTGATAAACTCTGGTTATTCTGAATGTCCAAATATCACCAAAAATTCTGACTTTGATAAATAACAAATATTTAGCTCTATTGTGTATTTTCTTACAATTTTTAAGTGATATGGGTGGCCCATATTATATTTACCATAAGTTTTATTAGAAAAAGAACACTTTTGCTGGGTGTGGTGGCTCATGCCTGTAATCCCAGCACTTTGTGCGGCTGAGGCAGGCAGATCACTTGAGGTCAGGAGTTCAAGACCAGCCTGGCCAACACTGTGAAACCTTGTCTCTACCAAAAATACAAAAAAATTAGCTGGATGTGGTGGTGGAAGCCTGTAGCCCCAGCTACCCGGGAGGCTGAGACAGCAGAACTGCCTGAACCCGTGAGGCAGAGATTGCGGTGAGCCGAGATCACGCCACTACACTCCAGCCTGGACGACAGAGCAAGGCTCCATCTCAAAAAAAAAAAAAAAAAAGGAATACTTTTAATATGCTTATTCACTTATACTATTCAAAGATCTTTAATTGTAATCATTTGAAAACTATGAGGTAGAAAGGACAGCAAATGTTATTCTTCCCAACATACAGGCCAAAATATGGATAAAGTGAGCTAAAGACCCACAGTTAGTAGCAGAACCTGTTGAAAATCCAGTGTCTATTTAAATAACAAACCTCCTTGGGGCTAAAACACCCAATCTCTAGAGCCCTTTGATTTCAAAAGAACTGATATCCCAGGAAGATAGAGATCTTAACATAAATAAGAATAACCAAAGTGAAGCTTAAACATTTGTACAAACCTCGGCAATTTCGTTTTTTATATTGTTTGTATTACCGAAATCTTAGCACAGGGGACACTGAGAACCAAATTAAGTGTATCAAAAACCGAAAGAAAAGATACATAAGCCATGTCCTCTGAATTTTTCCCTCCTTCCCTTGTTTTTTCCTTATAAATACTGCCGTGTACTTAACTTTTGACAACATGGGCTTTGAGGAAGGACATAGCTGAGTACCAATCCCATCTCTGCTCTTTAAGAAGTTGGGTTACCTCTGGTAAGTTACAAACCTGGCTTAGAATCTATCTCTTTACCCTTATATTAGCCATAATACCCACTCCATAGAGTGGGTTTTATATATAACTATTTGTACAGACATGTACTATTTGTACAGACTTGCAAGAACGCAAAGTGCTTAGAAAGTGCTCAATAAACAATGACTAGTGGTGACTGGGGTAGGGGTAGTGCCAATAGTTGCATTAAAAACAGTTGAACTAGCAGCAATGGCCAATGCCATTGGCAACCAAATTGTGTTCATAACTCTATGGACCAGATCTTAAGACTCAAACACTGGGAAATTTGCTGTCATTCTTTGATCCCTGGGCTTAAATGTCTACTTCTTAATGCTATGAGCTAAATATCAATGTTAAAATGGACAGGGGGTCATGCTCCATCTCATTTATCATAAGTGAATAACTGGGTCATTTTGACCATAGATCAAACTCCAAAAATTTAAACGAGGAAATAATATGTGTAGGTTCCAGAAAGAGATGGGGAAAATGTGAAAATACAGCTAAAATAACCCACAATTTAAATTTTGGCTACATCCTATTTGTAAACCAGAATTTTATAATCTCAGCACTACTGAGTGGGTAACTAATCATATTTTGAACCAAATAATTATTTGCTCTGTGGGTCTGTAGGTGTTTAGCAGCATCCCTGCCTGTACTTTTAGATGCCAGTTATGCTACCAACCCCAGGTTGTGACAAACAAAAAATGGCTTGACTCCCAAATCCACTGGAGCAAAATAACCACTGCCCTATACCGTTTTTTTTTTTTTTTTTTTTTTTTTTTTTTTTTTTTTGAGGCTGAGTCTCACTCTGTTGCCCAGGCTGGAGTGAACAAACTCATTGCAGCCTTGACCTCTTGTGCTCAAGTGATCTTCCCACCTCAGCCTCCCAAGTACCTGGGACTACAGGCACATGCCACCATGCCTGGCTAATTTTTTAAATTTTTTGTAGAGATGGAGAGTCCCAATGTTGCCTGGGCTGGTCTTGAACTCCTGGGTTCAAGCCATCCTCTTGCCTCAGCCTCCCATAGCGCTCACATTACAGGCACAAGCTACCACACTCGGCCTGCTGTATACTCTTGACTTTAGAATGCTCATAATTCTAAAGAACCATGTTGCATCTTGCCGTCTCATAAAGCCTCAGCCTTCAATTTCATACCGTCCAAACCCACTGAAGCTGTTGAGTCCTCTGACATGGTAACTCCTATCCCTCTCCCGTCAGACCATCTCCTCATGGAGATGACAGACAATTCAGGAAAGTCTCCCATTAAACCCACTCCCTTAAAGCCCTCTCGGAAGAGTAACTATACTAACTTTATACTTCTCTCCCTCTCAACTTTGTATCTACTTTCTCAGAGGTGCTTAAAAAATGTCACTTCTCTGAACCCCCATTCTCTCTTTTATCAGATTCAGGTCTTCAAAAACAGCAGGATTATATTGCCCTCTGCAGATGCTACTGGTGATAAAGAATAAACATTGAAACTGACTTTTAATGTAACAGCAGTATATGAGGAAGGAGGAAAACAAGAAAGAAGGGAATTAACAATGATTAAACACCCACCACGTGCCAGCCTCTGCACTAAGTACCTATAATATTATTTCATTTAATCTGTATAGTGAAACTTTCGAGTGAAGTTTTCTTGAAATCAAGAGAAAGTGCATTTCTGACATGATCTTGTAAATAAACGGTCATTTCAGATTGTTCCGCCCACTTTAGTGTACTATTTCCCAAGAGCATCCAAGAATCCTTGTGAAAAGTGAAGACAGTCTGCAATAACTCTGTGTGTGTATGTGTGTGTGTGTGTGTGTGTGTGTATCACAACTTAATCCACAGTTTTGGAATGTCAATCATCTCACTAAAATCCGGAATGAACTATGTCCCTGTGGATCACATATTCTTGAAAGGGCAGTCAGATTTCTGATAAGCAACTCATATACATGAGAGCAAAGGCAAGGTTCTATCTATAGCCCTGTCATGAGGCAAGCTGTCTCTTTTTAAAAATGATTTAGAGGCAGCTGGCCTCTAGTCTGCTAGTCTGTTGGTGTCTCGCTTGGCTATTCATCATCAGAGGCAGGAATCTCTGCCCATTTTCACATAATGCACATGTCTTCCTACTGGAAGATCTTTCTCCAGGAGTGGATGAGTTCAGGCCAAGGTCTCCGCTCACAAAATAAAGACAGAACTCAGCACTATTTATATCACATCAGAACTGACTCACCGTCACTGCCCATTTAACTTACTTGTCTTCCTTTTTGGAGATGTTCTCTCCCTTCTGGCTTTTCTGCCATCTGTGACATCTCTCCAGGCATACCGTAAGGAGAGGACATTTTGAAGGATCACTCTATTTGTTTCATCCTAGAAAACTTTATATCAGTCCAGTTCTGCTTATAACCGGACTTCATCTCTGGCTTCTTCATTTGGAAATCTAACTCTTATGCTAAGTGCCCTTATATCACCCGACAGTTTGCAAAGAGGTTAGTGTGAATGCTCTAGTAAGAATAGCTGCCTTTATTAAGCTTTACAACATGTGCTCAATATTGTGCTAAGTGCTTTACATGAATTATTTCATTTAATCCTCAGAAAATCCTCTAAAGGACAGGAGGTATTATAATCTCCATTTTAGATAAAGGTGACTAATTAAGAGACGTTAACAGCTGTCAAATTTCATACAACTAGTATATGACAGAGTTGGGATGTGAACCTGGACCCATCCAATCCCAGTGCCCAAGGATGTTCCACTTTATCACACCGCCTTCCTGTGAGCTTCTGTTGAGATTATTTTTTTATTGCCTGATCTACAATATTATTTTCATCTTCATTTTGCTTGGCAGTTGACAAAATAAGTGCACTTCTAGAATCTTCAATTGACGTGGAAATTGGATTACAAACAAAACCATCTCTGGAACTGCCTGTTTCCTGTATTTTCCTCTTGGGGGAAAAAAAAACTAAAATAATGAGCTAGATGAGAATTCTGATCTCAGATATACCACTACATGCTCCCTCACACCAGAACAATCATGTACTTCTCTAGACTTCTGTTTCTTTATTTGTAAACTGGTGGGGTTGGAATTATGAATTTTAAATTCCTTTCTATCTCCAATACAGTATGATTTTCTGATGCAGTGGGTATTACTGCCTCACAAAGGGCCTACAAAATACACTGGAGAAAATACCAGTAATAGAAAATTCCACATTCATTGCTACTTAACTTTGTGCTCATTCAAATATCTCTATAGTGCCTCTCTCCAGAGACTCCAAGCACTTACTTAATTTAATATAGCCCTTTATAAAATGGGTCTTCTCTGCAAATCTCAGCTTGAGGCATTTCTCTGGTACCCACACAATACATTTGCTACAGAGGCTTTATTTTTTCTCCTAAGAATTTCTTGTTCATTTAGCTACAGCCAGAGGTAAAGCTAACAAATTTGTACATTTCTTCAGAGGCACCCAATTTACTAAATGTCTTTTAATTGGCATAGGAGCTTATAGAATGTCCTCTGAGAGGTCACATTAAGAGTTATTTTGTTAAATACAAAGGTATAGAGGAGGTATTTTCAGATAGAATCCTTTCGCATACTGTAGAATGGACTCTACTCAAACAGAAAATTTTTAGCAGCATCTCATGGAACTTCTTAGTTTTCTCACCACAAATATTCTTCTGTCAGATCTTGTCATAAATATGACCCTGTAGACTGAACAATGGAAATGACAACCACTGAATCCATCTCTCTTTCTCTTTTCTGCATTGAAAATTCAAGATTATAATTGTAGTACAAAGTATGATTAGTAACTATCAGTGTGAACTTTGGAGTCCACACTAATCTCCTAAAATTTCAGTCATCCATTCAACAATACTCATGGCTTCACCTACATGCTCATTTCTGTGTCCCTTAAGTCAGTGGCTGACACATAGGAAGAACCCAATGAATAATACTAAATTGATATGCCAAGCACTGTGCTACAGGTAAAGTACTAAACAAAGCTGACATTGCCCCAATCCTTAAAGAGTTTATAGTCCAGAAATAATTGTTTATTCTTATGCTCATGTACACACATATGCGTGCGCACGCACACAGACACACTCCCAAGCACATCTATAACCAGTGTATCAAAAAAAAAAACTTGGCAGAGTGTGGTGGCCCATTCCTGTAATTCCAGCATTTTTGGAGGCCAAGGTGGGTGATCTTTTGAACTCAGGAGTTTGACACCAGCTTGGGCAACATGGTGAGACCCCATCTACAAAAAATGCAAAAATTAACCAGGCGTAGTGGTGTGCCTGTAGTCACAGGTACTCAGGGAGCTGAGGAAGGAGGATTGCTTGAGGCTGGGAGGTCCAGGCTATAGTGAGTACCACTGCACTCCAGCCTGGGCAACAGAGTGATACTTTGTCTCAAAAAAAAAAAAAAAAAAAAGACCTATCTTTAAGAGCATGTAACAGGAAAATCTCACTTGATCTAAGGAGTTCAAATAACACTACCATAAACAATTGACTTTCTAATTAAAATGTGAATAAAATTTTACAAATGATTAGACACAATGGAGAATAGGCTTTTAGAATATAGGCAAAAACAAACAAACAAAAGAAAATGAGGTAGGAGAAAACACAGTCTACTCAAAGCTAACAGCAGGGCAATGCAGATAGCAATTGGGAGTACTGCAGATGAGGCAGCAGGGAGAGGCAGGGACCAAACCATATAGGACTTTGTAGGTCCTTTTACAAATTACTAAGGAGATTTTACTGTATTGTAAAACAATATGAAGTCATTAAAGACTCTCTAGCTGCAAGAGGGGAGTAGAGCAGGAGAGGCAAACAACAAAAACATCTGATTTGTATATGCAAAGGACCCAATTGGCTACTTTTTGGTGAACATATCTTGAGAATGGAAATAATGAGAATTAAAAGGCAGTCATAGAAATCAAAGTCAAAATAGCAATAGTGTGATGCGGGAATCTTGCTGTAGCAATAGAACTATTTGAATAGATTTAGGATGTAATTGAAGGGTTAAAGGTGAGACTCGGTATTGCATTTTATATAGATACAATGGAGAGGAAGGAAGTTGTCAAGGAGGACTCTTAGGTGTCTAACCTCAGCAGTTGGTTCACTGGTTGTGGCATTTTCTGAAATAAAAAAGGAGAGAACTAAATCTGGGGTGAGATTATGAGTGCTTCCTTCTACATATTGATTTGAAAAGATTTGAGTTTATTGTCCCCATAGAAATATTGAGTACAAAAACTGGATGTTTGTGGAACAAAAAGAAGGAAAAGGAGTCAGAGCTGTGATGAATTTGGGAATCATCACACCATGGATATAAACAAAATATAGTAGAAATATTGGGAGGCCGGGGTGGGCAGATCAACTAAGGTCGGGAGTTTGAGACCAGCCTGACCAACATGGAGAAACCCTGTCTCTACTAAAAATACAAAATTAGCCGGATGTGGTGGCACATGCCTGTAATCCCAGCTACTCAAGAGGCTGAGGCCGGAGAATCACTTGAACCTGGGATGCAGAAGTTGTGGTGAGCCGAGATCACGCACTGCACCTGGGCAACAAGAGTGAAACTCCATCTCAAAAAAAAAAAAAGCCCCAGATCAAACTCGAGGCTATTTTGATTCAAGCTGATTATCTGAAGAGAGTGACTGGTAGAGAATGATTAGC
Source organism: Colobus angolensis palliatus (assembly GCF_000951035.1). Taxonomy (NCBI): domain Eukaryota; kingdom Metazoa; phylum Chordata; class Mammalia; order Primates; family Cercopithecidae; genus Colobus; species Colobus angolensis. Next base: position 4,445,981 of record NW_012114711.1, read on the forward strand.
ACACAAAGGTGATGGAGAAGTAATAGCCACAAAGATAGGAGGAAAACTAGAGAGTATGGAACCATAAAAAGTAAAGAAAAAGCAAGTTTTCAGGTGAGGGAACAATTTATAACTATTGATTATTCAAGTATACAGAGAATTTAAAAATATCTATAGGTATCATGACAAGCATGTCACCTACAACTTTAGTTGAACTATGTCTGTTTATTTAAGAGATGAGTAAAATTGAATTTACTAAGTGGAAAGTATGGAAATAGAAGCAATGGATATAGACAACAATTCATAGATGTTTAGCTGTGAAGGGTTTTAAAATGTTTATACTAATAATGTATTAATGAGTAAAATGAACTACACGTGATCTCTAAATATTGCCCCACAGATTATTTCTTCACTACAAACAGAGTAAAAGGCCTCCTCAATGGTAAGAGGTGCAGTTTCTACTACAACCAAGTGATCAAATTTTGCATCACTAATAATGAGACCAACTGAAATAATACACTTCTGGATGACAACAGAAAGCGTAGAATATTACTCATGTCCTATTCTTGCCATAATGTTTAATCTGAATCTAATCCTGAGGAAACAATCGCAAAGTTCCAACTGGGAACCCTTCTCCATGGCCTGGGATCTTCAAGAATGTCAATGTGATAAAAGTAAACAATGTAGGAAAAAAATGTTCTAATTAAAAGAAGCTAGAGATTACACAGTAAACATAATGTTGGTTTGATATTAAAAAGCAAAATCAGATATAAAAGATTTTTGGGGGGGTTGTTGAATAAACTTGAACATGGTCTATAATGAAGTATTATGTCTACATTAATTTTCTCAAGTGTGATACTGTTATGATTATTGAAAGAGAACAGTCTTTTTCTCAGAAAATAATGCTGCGGAATTTAGGGATAAAATGTGATACTCTGCAACTTACTTTCAAAGCAATTAAAAGTAAGAAATTTAAATTGCATTTTTGTTTTCATTTATTCCATTTATAGAACTCTTAATTTCCTTGTCTAGCATCAAGATTCTATCCAGCATCACCTTTTTTCTGCCTGAAGAAATTTTTAAAATATATTTTAAATTCAGCTCTGCTGACAATGTGATCTCTGAATTTTTGTTTACCTAAGAAAACCTTTATTTCTCCATAATTTTTGAAAGATATTTTCACTGGGTATAGAATTGTGGGTAGACAATTTTATTTTCTTTTTAGCACTGTAAAGATATCACTATATTTTCTTCTTACATGCACAATTTCTGAAGGGAAATATTCTTTAATTTGTTTTATTTTTCTGTATATATGTATATAAATGTTTTCTTTATTGGTAAGATTTTCTGTATGTCTTGATACTTCTGTTTGAAGATGACTGCTGTCTTGATTGGTGTTCACTGAGTTTCTTAAACTCCCCCTGCCCCTTTCCTTTCCTTTTTTTTTTTTTTTCTTTGAGACAAAGTCTCCCTCTGTCACCCAGGCTGGAGTACAGTGGTGCAATCTCAGCTCACTGCAACCTCCGCCTCTTGGATTCAAGCAATTATCCTGCCTCAGCCTCCCTAATAGCTGGAATTACAGGCACCAACCACCATACCCTGTTATTTTTTGTATTTTTAGTACAGGCGAGGTTTCACCATGTTGGCCAGGCTGATTTTGAACTCCTAACCTCAAATGATCCACCCACCTCAGTCTCCCAAAGTGCTGGGAATATAGACGTGAGCCACCGTGCCTGGCCTCCTTTGCCCTTTTCTTACTTTATTCTTCTGGTATTCCAATCACACTCAACTCTGAGATGCTTTGTTCTGCTTTGTTCACTCTTTCTGTCTTTGCGTTTTAGTTCAGGAATTCCTTCATGACATCTTCAAGTCTACCAAATCTTTCCTTTGATATGTCAAGTCTACTGATAAGATGACGGTTTCTTCATCACTGCTACTATGTTTTCTATTTCTAGATTTCTACTTGATTTTTCCATCTATCTATTGAAATTAGCCTGCTGATGATGCATATTGTCTGTGTTTTCCAGTAGAGCTTCAATATATGAATTAGAGTTATTTCAAATTCTCTATGTGATAGTTCCAATACCTGTGTCATATCTGATCTGGTTCTGTTGATTGCTTTGTCTCTTGGTAGATTCTTTCCCCCCACTGTTTTCTCATACACTTAATAACTTTTTGCTGAAGTTCAACATTTTGTCTGAAAGAGTAGAGACTAAATATAGTTTCTAAACCTAGGAATAAGCATGTTTTTACTTCTGGTAGGTCTTTAGTGTGGAAGTTTGAGCAATATAGTCAGGAGTTGTGCTGGGTTTGGGCTTGTTATGTTTGCACTCTACTACAGACTTCCACTTCCTTTGGTTATACTTGTGTTTAGAGTGAGGATTGGTTTGCCAGAGAGTAATCTGCTTCACTCCCATCTTTAGGGTCATCTCTTCACACTGCAACTCTCTGTTAGTCCATTTGCATTGCATTCCTGTGTAAAAGGAAATCCTGAGGCTGTGCAATTTTTTTTTTTTTTTGAGATGGAGTCTCCCTCTGTCGCCCGGGCTGGAGTGCAGTGGCCGGATCTCAGCTCACTGCAAGCTCCGCCTCCCGGGTTCACGCCATTCTCCTGCCTCAGCCTTCCAAGTAGCTGGGACTACAGGCGCCCCCCACCTCGCCCGGCTAGTTTTCTGTACTTTTTTTTTTAGTAGAGATGGGGTTTCACTGCGTTAGCCAGGATGGTCTCGATCTCCTGACCCCGTGATCCACCCATCTCGGCCTCCCAAAGTGCTGGGATTACAGGCTTGAGCCACCACGCACGGCCGAGGCTGTGCAATTTATAAAGAAAAGAAGCCTATTTTGGCTCATGGTTCTGCAGGCTGTACAAGAAGCATGGTGCCAACATCTTCTGGTGAGAGTCTCAGGACACTTCCACTCATAGGAGAAGGCAAAATGGGAGCAGGAGCATCACATGGTGGAAGAGGGAGCAAGAACGAGATGAGGGAGGTATCAGGCTCTTTTTAAACAACCAAATCTTGCATAAACTCATTGAGTGAGAACTTACTCATTACCACAAGGACAGCAACAAGCCATTCATGAGGGATCTGCCCCATGACCCAAACTCTTCCTATGAGGCCCATCTCCAACACTAACGGTCATATTTCAACATGAGATTGGGAGGTGACAAAATATCCAAACTATATCAATCTTGGAGTCTCTACCTACACACTTTTGTAACTCTCAAAGCTCTTAATCACTGTTAGATGTCACTCAAGGCTTTTCAGCCTGGGAGTGTGGTGGTAAGAGGGGCATTGTTGTTCTAATTAAGCCTTGGTTTTAGGCAAATTAAGTCCTTAGGTTTCAGAAAGGTGGCTGCCTCCGTGTTCCAGTGTTTCCCACAGCTGTAATTCTGGGAAGGAAGTAGAGTTTTATTTTTAATGCTTCCAATCTCTAGCTGCAATGGCTGTTCCCTAGTTCCCTAAGACACTTTCTCCTGCAGTTTAAAGTTTTTCTCCCAAGGAGAATTAGGGGAGGGTGGTGACTTGTTTTTCTAAGACCACCAGAGCGGGCACAAAAGAACCAGCGGGTAGGCAAGTGTAGGAGCAAAACTGCAAGTTTATTTTGGTAACCTAAGGTGTGGGGAAGAAGTCTGTCGGCCTCCGGCAAAGAAGGCCGACAGAGTCCCCCCCTCGTGGGGCTCTCGGGCGGGGTCCTGCATCCCGACTTCAGTGGGGCTGGAGGAAGACCGCGTGGCTCACTGGCGGAGAGCGGCTTTTCTAAGGAGTGGGAGGGCAATAGGCGGGGCACGGGCGTGTCGGGGGCGTTCCGCAGGTGCGACCAGGTAAATCTTGGTCTCTTCGGATTGACGTCACCTGGTGCATGCCCAGTTGGTCTGCACCTTCCTGGGTCGCGGGCTACATTTTCGCGTGCGCGGGAAAAGTTGGGAGGGGGGAAAAGTTGGGAGGGGAGGATGAAGAACCCAGAAGTGCACCATCTTGCCTCCGTTCGTCCAAACAGGTGGGATACAAGCAGGACCTCTTGCTTTTCCTGCAGTGGCTGCTGTTCTCCTCCCCGTGTTTTGTACAATGAAGATTTTACCACAGTCATTTTTTGTGTGCATGAGCTTCTGGTGAGGCCCAAGGAAAGAGCCTGTTCTGAGTGCAGATTTCCCTTTTATCTCTTGCCCCAAGATTTTCTACAGTGAGAATCTACAAGCCAGTTAAAATTTGTTTTATGCCTGCAGCCAACTGAATCACATTCCTTCTTTACTAATTTGTTATCAGGTGAGCAAATGCTAGCTTACCCTGTCTCCCCATAGGCACGTATCTTTTTTTAGGTTTTAAGTTAGTTGGTACTCCTGCAATCACAGCTCTCTGACTAGTTCAAGAAAAGTTATGAATTTGCAATTTGTCCAATTCTTTTTTAATGCTGAGAGTGGGCATAATACTTTTTTATTCCAGCTTTGTTCATCCCAAGCAGAAATTGGAAGTCTCTGAAACTTAATTTCAAATAGTTCAGCAAAAAAATGAAAAGAAAGAGAAAGAGTAAATGAAAGAGAAGGATAAAGAGAGAGACAGTGAGAGAAAGATATATAAAGAAAGAGCACAAATACAGCAATGCATCAAGAATTAATGAATCAAGATGCAGTGGGTATGGGTATTCATAATACTTTCCTTTCCATTTCTGTGTTGACACACAGGCAGTGCTCAATTAATTACCTTGAATGTAATTAGGACATAATTTGCTGAATGACAGTATTATTACTGTTATTAGTTCCCACCAAAATAGATGAATCAACTTTTTTCCCTTTCTAGTTTGACATTGTTACCCTAAGATACTAATCCTGCTAACTCTATTTTAAAATCCAGGTTTACTAAATATTTTATCTACTTATCTGTCAGCAATGTTTCAAATAGAATAGAAATGCTTTTAGATAGATTCATCACTCATCAGCTAATTAGAAAGAGCATTAGACATGGAATTTTGGAAAACAGGCTTAAATGCAAGCTTATTCATTTCACCAATATTTATGGAGATCTTACAGCATTCTATTGATTGTATAAGAGGTTTGGGAGTGAACAGTAGCTCTGCTGCCTCTCAGTCCCTTGTACATGCACAAATTTATATTGTTTAAGCCTTGGCCTCCACCTCTGTGGAGTATGGATAACAATGCTTCCCTCATTTGCTAGAGTTAAATTCCCTGTTATATGATAAAGTGCTTTGTGAATCACAAACAAATGATCCAAGAGCATATTATTATAATTCTCTTCTAGTTTCTTACTCACTTGTTCTAATCTTTTTTAAAATTTTCTCTTTGCGTTTTTGTAATGTCCTTGGCCTTGGTTTCTTACTTTATTTTATTACGACTGCTTACAATGTTACAGTCATTTACAACTTCATGTTAATCAAAATCATGAATTTCAGCAAAGGCAACAGTCCCTGCCTAGTCTATGACCTTTTTTCCCTTTGATCCTGGCATCTGAAAGCTTTTTATACATTCTAATTCTCTTCCATTTTAATAGCTCTGTGAAGCAGTACTATTTTCTTTGACTGATAAGATCATTGAAGGTGACCTGATTTTCTCTAGAGATGCACAATGAATAAAACACATTCTCCCCTACACACTCACTAACTCACATCCCATGAAGGGGGAAAAATCCTGAGGATGCTCTCTCTCTATAAAGGTCATAGAAAAAGGAAATGACTTCTCAGATATTGTGATTATGCATGTATCATCAAATTATGCAAGCTGCTTATTATTTCAAAACTTAGGGGTTTTTCTGTTATTTCATCCTGTTTTACATAAAACTGAGTAGCAAGGTGGCAAAGCAAATATAGCATTTGTCTTTGTTTGTGTATTTTTAATGAGCCGAATAACACAAACACCTTAATTTTGAGGGTGCATCTTGTTGAGACACAATATTATGGATACCTATTTGTATTTGTGTGTATGTGTGTCTCCAGGTATTACATTTATGCAGTTTCCAGTTGGAAAGGTGACCTCTTTCTATAGAGGTATGTGCCCTGCACATAGGGTATATCCCTTGGGACTGGTTTGTGTGTTAATGACTCATGGCTTACACAGCTAGGTTATTCATGGGTGTGGAAAATTGATATTTCAGAGCATTTTATTCTGCTCAGTCAGGCTTATTGTTCATAAGGAATCAAAACAGCGATAACATTTACCAAAAGCTACTGAATAGAATATGCAATGTGTATCTATGCCACACATTGTTTCTTTCCATACACTCCATCATAAAATACCTCCTCTGCCTATCATCACCGTGACAACGTCGCTGCCAAACCCCTATCCTCATACACTCATCACAGAACATCTCATTTTGTTCAGCAACTGTGCTTTTTTTTTCTTAATCGTTCTGCTTTTCAAAGCTTTATTCTTTCTAGGCATTCAATATATATTGAGTAATTTCAAGGTATTTTTATATTCATTAATTCTACTAATATTTTCTTAACTATTTTCAGCTACTCTTCTAAACACCTCGTTCAGGAATTGTAGAAGAATCTACTCACTGTTTTGTACCAATATCCAAGGGAGACAAATAAAACTAGCTCAACATCCCTGTGTATGAACTTTTAGTAACTTTATTTTCCCACTAGAATTGGAATCTGATGATGAGCATCTTTGTTCTCCAGATTTCAAGGAGGTACTCCAGGTAGCTGACTTTCTACAGAGCCCTAGAAAGTGAATCATGGAGGTGAGGATACTGTTCTCTGAAATTAATATAGAACTATAGTTACTTGGTAGTTTATATTGAGCAAGTCTTGTTAAGTCTACTGTAATTCAAAATAGTAATACCATCCTAAGAAAAGATGACAAACATGTAGTTATAGTGAGTATTCTCTTGGTTTAAATGACAGCATTAATCAGCATTCTGTATTAAGAAAAAGGCAATCATTTGCTCGCATTCTATTCTCCTTTTCCTTAGTTTTTTGTTGTTGTTGTTATTTTTAGTTGCAGAAATGTAACTCATATACAAAGTATGTCTATAGTTGTACCATATATCACACATTTCATATGAGTAAAAGAACAGAAAATTGATGAAACATGCCTGAATGCTTGTGATATAAAATTATATTTCAGTTTCAGCTATAAAAGTGTAATACAATCAAAATGTTTATCATGCATCTATGAATATTTTTTCTTGCATGCATAATGGTGTTGCATGAACAATTTAATTTCTTCTTTGAAAAAAGTAATCCTAGAGAGGTCTATTCTGTATCTTTTCAACAGATTCATCAAAAGACCAGCTCTATAAAAGTCCAGATTGAATGCATAAAATGTATTGTCTCAAGTGATTATTGTTTAAAAATTTTTAACTGTGTTGTTAACTTACTGAAAAGCATTGGTATAATTCCACAGGCATGGCCTCTTTTCTTCTTATCTTCATGTGTGTGCTAATGTTGTGATCTTTTTAAAAGGCCAAGATGAACTGTCCTGTATACAAAGATAAAATATTTTAAAGGCAATGTATAATGCTACTGAATTCCTATTGAAATTTACAGTTTTCAAAGAAACAGAATTCATTCTAACACCAAAATTATTATCAGAAAAACATAAATATGGTAAAATAAAAGACACCTGTGAATCTGAAGCTACCATGGTTCAAACTCTTCTGTGAAAAGACAATGGCATTCAAAGACATACTATGGCTTAATACCTATTATTAATCAATTAGTAATTTTCATTGTATGAAAAACGTATAACTAAAATTTTAAATTTAAAAATAAATGGATTGATTAGAGACTGGGTAATCAGCCTTTTGGCCATGACCATATTTTTTTTTTCAGTGTTAGTTAAGCACCAAAGTATTTCACAAAGGCCAGTATTCTATTGATTGTACAATACACAGCTAAATTCTGTATTTTTGTAATCCTCGGCATTACTTATTTTCTGCACATTCTGGACATATTCCTACATGTTTGTTTGTTTAAATGGTTTTTACATCTTATAAAAAGAGTACTTTTTGTATTCAAATCCCTTATTCCATTTCTGGCAACCTTCCAAGAGAACTCTAGTCTGAATCACTGCATTGATTTTCTGTTGTTGTGTAGTAATATTACCAGAATCATAGTGGCTTATAAAAACACATTTATTATGTCACCTTTTCTGTGAGTCAGTAGTCTGGACACAGCTCGTCTGAGTTTCTGCTTCAAGTTCTCCTCTGAAAGCTACAATCCAGGAGTCACCCATGACTGGGTTGTCATGTGATGACTCAACTGGGGAAGGGCCTGCTTTCAAACTCATGCAGTTGTTGGTAGAACTCCGTTACTGACTGTTGGATTGAGGGCCTCCACTCCTAGCTGGCTAGTGGCTGAAGGCCGTTTTCAGTTCCTTGCAATTAAGGCCTTCCCTACACAGTTGCTTGCTTCATTACAGTGTGCAAGTTGAGTAGGTAGCAGAGATACTCTCTCACAAGGTGGAAGGTATAATCTTATGTACCTGGCCATGGAAGTGGTATCTGTCCCCTTTTCTGTGTTTTGTTGGTTAGAAATAAGGCACAGGTTCCACCTTCACTCAAGAACAAGGGATTTAACAGGGATATGAATACCAGGAGGCTGGATCATTGGGGGTCATCCTAGAATCTTCCTAGCACACTTTTAAAGTTTTACAATTGGTGGTTTGGTAATTTTTCCAAATGAACACTGTAAAAGTATAATAGAAGAAGTTCTATATGTCATTGAATGTAGTTCTTACCCAGAAATTACAGTGAAGGTAATGCTCATATGACAGGATGGGCAGTTTCATTATTATTTGTCCTACCTGTTACCAAGAATTGTAGTGATGTTTTATTGAGAAGAATGTTCTTTGAGATTGGTATGTATCATAAAGATGCCTCTCTTTAACTTAATTGTGGATATTTGTCTATGAAGGTCAGGTATTTGTTTTCATAATAGGCCATATTTGAAGGACACAAAAAATTTATATGAAAGTACTAAACAAACTGAAGTCCAAATTTGCTACTAGTTCTGGTACACCACCATAACATATTGAGTACACTGAAATACAATAATGACTGTCAATATGGACATCTGAAAATAAATAATAACTATTTGATTATCCTAGGAAATGTTTTGGATAGCTAAATATGGTCTGAATAAAACTTATATAGCTTAGGCATTAAGTATATATTTGAATGGGCAAATCTCATCAAATAATGCATTATTTACTAGAACATTTTCACTAATGGTATTTTCTACCAGAAGTCCAAATTAGGGAATCCTAAGAGGATATAAAATTAATTCAAATATATAAAAATATTTTGGCTGTGTTTATAGCATTAGGAACAAGTTGCACTCATTTTAGCATTACATTAATGTACATTTGGCATATATTAGAGGAGTAAACAGTTCTAACTACAAGAAATAGTAAAAAATAAGATATTTATGCATAAGTCTCCTCATTCTGTTAAGCGCAGTTAGACAGTAAAGAATTATTTCTAAAATTTGTGGAATAATTATTGCTTATAAAATTTTTAGCTAATAAGAAATTTCAGATGGTTCAGAAGTTAATAGAATACATCCTATTTGATTCAGGTACCTTAAAATTCCGTCTCCTTAAAAGTGTTGGATTAAGGAGTTTCATAATTTTTGAAAAATTTTCTATTTACTGTCAGTAGTTTTTATACTTAGATATTTTTATTTCTTCCACAGTGAAATTATTTATTTAAAAAGGATGTTTCTAAAATATATGAAGAGAAAAAATAGTGCAAAATATTTACTTTGATACCAAGAAGAACTTTGATTATACAAATTCTCTAAAAAAGTATTAAAAACCTCCAGGGGTTCCATTTCCACGGTTTGATAACCACTGCATTAGCACAAATCCCTGGAAGTATGAAACACTTTGTCTATGTTTGGTATAAAGTCCAATGAATGTGCTAATCTATGCCATCCTGGCATGTAGTCAGCATCTGTTAATAGATTTCATGATATAAATGAGATAGTGCATGTAATGTACTTACAACAATTAATGACACAATAAATATTATGTGTTAGAAAAGCTACATGTAGCATAGTAATTGAGAGTACAGACTGAAGACTGGGTTGGTTCAAATCCTTCCTCTGCCCCTCTGTAAGCATGAATAAAGTATTTAATTTCTGTACCTCACTCTTCCCCTTTGTAACATTGAGTTATCAGTAATAACAACTTGTGAATATTATATAAATGAAAAACACAGTGCATTGATCACATTAAACACTATATAATTTAAAAGATCATTGTTATTATTTAGTTCCTAGAGACAGATATAATCTTAATACATTTTAGGCCTTTGTTACTTTCAGTCATTTAACAAATATCAATTAATTCACCTACTACATACAAAACACTGCACCAAACAGTATGAAGAATACAAAAGGGAAAATAAATGTGATTTTTGTGAAGGAAGTGTTTATTGTTTACTATAGAATATAATATATTTACATATATGTTAGTAGCATGTGGAAGAAAACGAAAGGCAGCACAAGAGATTAAATTCTCAAGAGAAGGGAAAAAAGTAAATTCTACGTATTTATGAAAATCACTTTAAGAAGTATTCAGAAGGTTGTTAGAATTGAGCCACAGAGATGGCTGATGTTACCAAGGGTTACTTATCATTGGAAAAGAGATTCGTAGGTACATGTTTAAATATGGAAATGTTTCGTATCTTCAGATATTAGTGTCAACTCAAACCCGATTTTCACAGCTGGCTTCACACACTCCAACTACTCTCTCAAAATTACTTAGGAGAGAAAATGACCTGTTTCACTTTGGCCATTTTGAGAAACTTTCAGGAAAAGAAAAAAAAAATGTTTAATTTAGAATAACTTAAATATTGGGGCTTACAGATTGACCGGCAAAGTCAAATCCAAATGCAAGTTATTTCACTACTCTGCATCCTACTTAGGTGTTTTTCTTTCGTGAATATTTCCTGGGCGTTAGGGCTCTTTCATCTTTTATTTGCAATGTGAAAAGCAAAACTGACGCCTCTTAACTTCTAATTTAGCTTTCTGAATGGGAAAGACAGCCTGAAAGTAGCTGTGGGAGGAGTGCTGCTTGGTCGAGCTGGCTGGAGACCTTTTACAGTGTGGATGGAGCCACTTTCTCAATGGTTAAGCGGCTGCCAAACTCAGTAGCCTTTCTGAAGTCGCCTGGTCCCATCTTTTTTTTTTTTTTTTTTTTTAAATAAAAGGGTTAAAAGAAAAAGAAAAGAGGTAAGATAAACTGCCCTTGACAGTATGATTCCTTTACCTTCCCTCTGCCCAAATGCAGATAGAAAAGAAGTCTTCCCATCTATAAAGGTCTATTTCATGTGACCTAAGAGGAAAAGAGAAGTTGAGAAATGAAGCCAATTAGGAGAAATGACAGCAAAACAGGTAGTACCTCCGTGTGTCCTAGCAAATGGCCCAACGTGAGGATTTTTACCTATTTTATCCCATAGAATGACTTGCAAGAAGCCTTTGTTGTTGTTGTTTTTACAATTCATAGACTTCCCACTGATAAATTCCAATGGTCGATTTTCCCCTTAAAGTGAAAACCTTCCTTTCGGAGCCAAGCAACTCAAAGAAACTGCCTGATGTGTAATGAAGTATGTTTTTTGTAGCCCACACCAGTTCTATCCATACATACTTTTTTTTCTTTTGACACCTTTACCCCCTGCCTTACGTTCCTTTGAGCTATGAAAGCCAATGAGGATGAAATAATTAAAGTTTGTGCCTGCTGTACAAAAATCATTCTCCATAGGCTCTGTTTTTATTTGATCTTTTGTACGAAACATAGCGTCTTTATGTACACAGTTATAGGCCCATGGTGTCAGGCCACAAAGGCTTCATTTCCCACTCTCCAGAGTCCTGGTGTTATTCTCCAAGCATAAGTTCAGTAGTTTCCCTCCTCTAGCCCAGCAGGTGTCTGGGTTTCATTTTTGGTTGTCATAGTTTTCACAGGGAGGCTGTGGTGGTCTGAAGTGTCACAGCAGGGATCCAGCATTGCCCCTACCCAAAATTTGCTATGTAATTTATGAGGCCAAGGGAAAAATGCAAACGCAGGACCTCTTGTTCATAAATTATTACGTGGGTCTTTTTATACACAGTGTGCTGTGAAGTCACACAGGTCAGATGCCCAAGAAGCTGGCTCTGCCCCTACTGTGCCAGTCTCTCCTGGGCACGTGGATGGCAGGGACCCTTTGTACTGCTCTTCTGTGAAACAAGAAGTCTGTATGGTTGGTTGGGCAGTCTATTCTTTCCTGTGCAGTTTCTGTGCCTCCTGTGGTGGTCCACACCTCAAAAGCCCCACACTGTACCGCCTTCCTTGGAGGACAACACTACCTTTATTAAATTTTGCACACCCGCCACCCCCGCCAAAACTTACTATTTTTTTCTATTTAAATGCCATTTATTCACACCCCCTACAAATACATACATGCAAAATCCTTAATAATGACCCAATTATGCAAGCAAATAGTCAAGCAATGATAAATAGCAACTGAAAAACCATATACCCACCTCAAGGGTAGAGAGGACTGAAGTCTTTATGAATTCAATAGCTGGTCTGCACCCTCAGAACTGGAAGGGAATGTTTGCATTTCTTCATTTAAGACTTCTCCCCTCCTCCTTTCTAGAATGAACTGAAAGACTTCTTACAAGGCACCACCTCTTATAACCCTTCCCCCAAAAGGAGATTTTTATATTCAAAAACATTGTACATTCATGTATTAAGGCTTTTAGGATTAGCAAGGACTTTAACTCTTTGGAATTTGCAGAAGTTGATAATGCAATTATATTTGTTAAAAGTTTACATTTTAATTGCATTAGAAAAAAATTAGTGATACTGCATAAATGGAATTAGCCACACCTGTGTACACTTGCTTTTTCTGTGGTCTCCATGGACTGAAATTTGGTTAAAAAGGCAAATTTATCAATTGAGGTTTTGAAAAATGCCTGCTCTTTCAACAAACCCAACAATAAATAATGAGAAATAATTAACACTGTAACATCAAAAGTGAATATTGCCAAGGACAAAGATAAATGATGGCCAAAAATACAGTGAAAAATCTCAATTTAAATACAGGAAAAGGGAACTTGACTTCCAGAGAACAGTAGGTTTCCTCCCAAGCCTATGCTGAGTAATGTGACGTGAAATTGTTACCACTGCTTTTCTATTACAAATCTTCCAATTCAGTTTTCTTTATTGACCCAATTCCCTGGTGTTTAGGGCTAGGCTGCTTTTTTTCTGTACACTTGTGATTGCTTATCCGTCTAGCCTAGCCTTGAGTTATTTTATTTGATTGGTAACACAGACCTGGAAGAAACTTCACCTTTGGCATGCAGATGTCCACAGGTGATGTGAAAAGAGATTGAAAAAGGCATTTGCAAAAAAAAAAAAAAAAAACAAGGCTCAGCATGATTTGACTGCCATCTAGCTACAGGTGTAGCTAGAATATATGCAGTAGGCCAGAGATTATATCGGTCTTACAATTTCAGAACAGCCATGTGACCCAAGTTTATAATTGTTGGTGCCATAAGAGACCAAATATCTGAGTGAACCACTCTTACCCTACTCCTACACATTCCATTACATTTCTGAACATCATTCATAACCATTATCACTGTCCACCTTGTTTTGTATAAATGCATGTTTAGGCATCATCACATCTACTAGCCTCTAGGTCCCTTGAGGTAAGAGCTTGTCCAATTCCTTCCTGAATCCTTTAAAGTGCTTACCACATTGACTTGCACATCCTGAATAGACTTAGTATTTGTCTAATAAATGGATATATGAAATAATTCATATAATGGTTTTGGACTGTTAGAGCCAGAACTTTAGATTATATATACCTTGACTGGTATTACATTGCCTCCTTCACGTTGACTCAATTGCATTTAGTACTGTGGATGCTTGCATTTAGTACTAACTGCAATGAGAAGCCTTCGAGGCCACATCTAAACCCAATGGGAAAGAATCCTGTGATTGAATAGTAACGTCTGCCAAACCCAAGGAAGTGAAAAAATGCTACCATCTCTACTATAAAATGACTCTCCTCCACCAGAATGTGTTCCATTCTCTCTTTTTACAGGCAAACAAATTGGGGATCAGAGTGGCAAAGCATTCTATTGCACATCACAAAATTGGTAGCAAAAAGATGATACCAATTCAGATTCTCAGACTCTGGTTGTATTAGTCAGCTCAGGCTACCATAACAAAATACCACAGACCGGCTGTCTTAAACAACAGACATTTATTTTTCACAGTCCTGGAGGCTGGAAGTTTGAGACCAGGGTGCCAACACAGTGAATCTGGTAAGGGCTCTCACTGATTTGCAGACAGCAGCCTTCTTGCTGCATCCTCACATGGCCTTTCCTGTGTGTTTGCACAGGAGAAAGAGAGACAAAGGGAGGGGAGTGGGAGAAAAGTCTCTGATGTCTCTTTTTACAAGCTCACTAATCCCACTCTTGAGGACTTCACCTTCATGACCTCATCTAAACCTCGTTACTCCTAAAGGCCCCATCTCCAAATACCATCACATCAGAGGGGAAGAATTCAACAAATACATTTTAAGGGCACATAACCATTCAGTCTATAACATTAGTCACATGCACTTTATATGTCCCAATATCTCTTCTCCTATTAGACTGACTCTAATTCTCTTTTCACTGAAACTGCCTTGCATTTTGTATCATCATTTTAGGCTTGGAGAATTATAAACAGCCTCTAGGAAATACACAGGGTTGAGTAGTTTGACAGGTGATGAACACAATGTGATCAAATGCAGTGGCTGTTTATAAAATGGGTGCCTTGCAGAGGAGAGTTTAAGCAAAGTTTAAGAATTGAGAAAATCCTGAATCACAGCTCTATAGAAAAAAAAAAAAGCTGTAAAAGAGAGCAGAATGGTACAGAAAATACTCCTCAGAGAACAGTGGTGAGGGAGGGATAATATGAACTACCTATAAAATATGTTCTTGACCAAACATATATCACCTTCAGCCTGTTCTTTTTTGATGCGTGACTCACTATCTAGGGATCCCCTTCTCTTGGCTCACTTGGCAGCCTGTGAGATTAGTTTTCCCAATGCAATTTATTACCCAGGTGGTGGGTACATGTTACGTAAGTCCAGAAGTCATTACTCACCACTTTTCTTGTCTTCCTTTTACTATTCTTTTAAAATATATGTTACTTCTACTTCATTATTTTCAACCATCTCAGAGCATGGTTATTGACACGTACTTTCAGCATGAGGAAAGGAAGTTACTGCAGATAACATAAGAATAAAGATGTATTTAGTCTCTGTCACTGGTCCTAATACTGAGCTCCTAAAACTCTTACAATTTCCTGAGTGATAAGAGTGCTATGAACATCTTTTGTCCTAATATTTGTTTTTTGACCCTGGTTCCTGACACAGAACTCTGGAGCTCCTGATTCCAGAGCTTGGAATTTCCTGGATCATACGAGTGTCTATTAGAAACATTGTTCTAATGATGTGACTCATGGGGGGCTACTGGATAGCTCCAGAGTGGGAGCTGGCCACTGGAAAGCCCAAGTCATGATTAGAAGCTTGGAACTTTCAGTCCCATCTCCCATCCTCCAAAAAGGGGAGATTAGGTTAATAATTAATAATGTCTGTGTGATGAAGCCTCCACACAAATCCCTAAACTATGAGGTTTGGAAAGTTTCTGGGTTGCAAATGCATCCCTGTGCCAGGTGGGTGGTGCACCCCAACTCCACAGGGACAGAATCTCCTGCACATAGGACCCTTCTGGATCTCTCCCTATTTACCTTTTTATCCAGCTGTTTATTTGTATCTTTGTAAAACCCTGTAAATGTGACTAAGGGTATAGCAGATTATCTCATCCTAGAGGGAACTGTTGAAACTCCTAATTCATAGCCAAGTTTAACAGAAGTGTGGACACCCTGGATACCCAATCCTTGCAACTGGCACCTGAAATGGAGGGTATTCTTGTGGGACTGAGCTCCTAACCTGTGGGGGCTACACTTACTCTAGGTAGTTTACTGTCAGAATTGAATTAAATTGTAGGACATACCCAACTGGCGTTTGCAAAGAATTGGAGAATTACTTGCTGTAAAAGAAAACCCCATGCATTTAATGTCAAAAGTGCTGTAAGTAGAATAACAGCTTTCTTTCACTCTAAATTATAATTGTTTGAAAAATCACTGTTACTTACAGTACACATTCTGATCACAATAATAGGAAAGCAGAGCCTCATTTTGACACCTACCTAGCTTATTGGGGTGTTGTGCTCTAGTATTTAGTCTGCATCTCAAGTAACTCTTCAATCTGCCTCCTCCTTTTGATTCTTTTAGGTCAGTCCTTCATTATCTCTTGTTAAAAGTCTCCTAATCTTCTAATGGATAAACTCATCTAGTGGATAACAATGGGATAATATTCAAAATTCTTTTTTTTTTTTTTTTTTTGAGACGGAGTCTAGCTCTATCGCCCAGACCAGAGTACAGTGGTGCGATCTCGGCTCACTGCAAGCTCCGCCTCTCGGGTTCACACCATTTTCCTGCCTCAGCCTCCTGAGTAGCTGGGACTACAGGCACCTGCCACCATGCCCGGATCATTTTTTGTACTTTTAGTAAAGACGGGGTTTCATCATGTTAGCCAGGATGGTCTCGATCTCCTGACCTCGTGATCCACCCGCCTCAGCCTCCCAAAGTGCTGGGATTGCAGGCGTGAGCCACCGCGCCTGGCCTCAAAATTCTTACATAGCCAGAAAGCCTTCGTTGATTCTTTTCTGTAGGGTACTACCAATTTCCACTTTTCTGAAGTGCTTATCTTTACCAAGGCACTATGATTTTAATTTCTCTACATCTTTTTTACTTGTTAGTACCTCTTCCTATAATTTCTTCCCTTACCATGTATTTCTGGCAAGCTACTACTAATCTTTCAAAACTTAAAATTAATATCTTCTGTCCAGGAAGCTATTTCCTGTCTAGTATTCTGGTTGTAGGAAACTGGAGTCCACATGGATCATACTATATGTTATTTGCAGCATTTGTAGGCAAAGAAGCCTCATTTGCTGCAAACGTATAATGGACAGTGTGCTCGTTGAGCTCCATTTTCAGTCTACAGAATCCAGAACTGCTTTCAGAAGTTCTGTTCTTCTGGAGGTAAATAGCTTGAACCTAAGTCCAAAATTATTTGTGCATTGTTACAGATGCACACCCGCTGCTAGGCTTCAAATTTGCACCCCAACAACAGAGAGAGCAATGACAACCTCACACACACACACACCCCCCTGTTACGTACATATGTGTATACATACACTCATTGTACAGAAAGCCTTAAACCTTCCCTTGAATATGAAAATAAGTTATTTATCTTTTATGTTTGTCCTCCCTTATCCAGCTTAGAATTATTCTACCTTCAATGCATCCATTATTGCTTCCTCAACTTAGCTCACCCACACAGCAATTAAACTCCAAGTATTTGAACAACTCAAAAATTCCATATGTGCAAGAGGCTAAGTGCATAAAAATCCTAGGGCCTAGATAACAAGAATTACTCAGGAAACATAGCCCACTCCTAACTTTTTTGCAGTTTTGTGTATGTACATTAATTTGCCTGAAGTTGCTGTGTTGGCTTAATGGAACACCATTGCCACCTGCTGGCCATATTGAGCCATTAAAGTCTTGCAATTAACCAAATTAAGCACAGATTAACACAATCAGGTTTTGCTGTGCTATTGTTGCAAATAACTTTTACATATTTAAATTTAGAGAGCACAGTGTGACACAGCTTGCCATCTAATGATTCAGCATACATAGAGTAACCTGAGATAACCAACATTAAGTGGAAGTATTATGTCTTGGCACTGAAGAATATAGACTGACATCATAAATAAGTTTCAAAGCTCAGTTCCACCATTTGTTAGTTATGCGACCTCTAACAGGTCACTTAACCTGTCTAGACTTACATTATTTAAAAAGGTAAAAAACGGGATAATATTTGTGTCTTCTTCATAGGATTGATATAACCATTAATGAAATAAGAAATTTGAAATGCTTACGTGATACCTACCATATGGTTCACAATCAATGGATGTTCCTGCATATTGTTTCTCTAGCATTATTATACCTTTCTTCTGATGGCCAAATATGTAAATTAAAGTGTCTCTCTGGGCCTCCATTTTCTCATGAACTCTATGGTTTAATTTATAAATATGTTCCAATGCAGTTTCATTTGTTTTATAAAATACAATCCACTACAGGTAGTGCTCCATTTGTTCAACCTTATTTATATGTGATGCAGTCCACTCTGTGAACACCAGATTTCAACCATCATTGCCTTCCCACTGAACTCACTTTTATAAAGTCAAATCATAGTTTATAGTAAATATAATACAATGATCTTAAGTGTTCAGATCAATACATTTTAATAATTGTATACACCATGAAACTGACACCCAAAACAAGATATGAAACATTTTCTTATATGTAGGAAATTCCTCATGCCTTTTATCTATGTTTTTCATCCAAAGCATGTGTTATCCTTATGCAGGCCCTATGCTAATCTCTGAATCATGTCAATTTTAGTTCACACAACCAAAGTAGACATGACACATTGCAATTCTGATCACCTCTCTTTTTCTCACAAATCCAGTAGAAATTATAAAGAAGAAAAAGCAACAATTAATCCAGAAATGCTATTTAGTGAATTGAAGATCAACACATTCTAGGTGAGCATTGCCCCCAGAATGTTTAAAGGGAAAAATCTTTTAAAATAAAATGCAACTGTAACATTATTGATATTTTTAGAGGGAGACGACAGGATATCTCTTAGAGAAATGGAAGCGCCTATACATGGCATCATGTTCTCAGACTCCTCACTTCAGAATCTGATTCTCAGCTCTGTGGACTTGGAGACTGAGTTATCTTAGCACTCTCAGAGTGGATCAGATATTTATGGAGAAAACTTGCAAAAAAGTTTAGAAAACATTTACATATAAATCAGCAAAATTATATATTTACTTACATTAATTAATATATTAATATGCTAATAATGTATTATTGCAATTTGTTGTTTTCTTTTTTCATTTACCATATACTTGCTTCTTTTATCTAGGATTCCCTATTCCCAACCTTTAGTTCATCATCACCCTCCTCTCCTCACAAAGGAGACTTTTGGGACCACTGCCAATGAAATTCTGATACTGCATTTGTGCTGTACATCTGTATATATCTGTTTACATATTTCTTTGCTTTATACATGGAAAGTAACATTTTCTTTCATTACTCCCAATACCCCAGAGCCAATTTTCACCTCCTTGGGGGCGATGTCGACTCCATTGAGAACATGTGTCTTATTCCTTTTTTCCTGTTACCTGGCAGCATGAGATATTATATTAATCCTGCCTTTTTATTTTCTGTATTTTTGATGCTTTGACATCTAGGGTCTTGCTGACTCTAGACAGACTGCCTTTTTCAGAGTTAGGCAATTCCTAGAGATTAAAAAAAAAACTCACCTTCCAGAGTCTTTTTCACATGCCTTTAATGGGCAAACTAAACAATCTACAACCCACATCCCAACCATCTCCTTTACTGATCCTTTACACTCCATGCCAGATTCAGCTTCTCCTAATTATTTCAGGGCCAGGTTCCAGACAACTGAAGACAGCCTCTGCACCCCAGAATCTGAAGAGATGATCCAACTAGTCACTCCTAAGCCTTCTTACATTGTATTCTTTTCCATGGAAACCTTTATACAGGCTCTTGCTTATGTTTTTCTCTACTTTCTCTGCCTCTAAACTGAGCCTGGTGATTCCTCCTGAAACCCTGCATGGTGGGTCATGCCCCCTCCTCTTGGGACCTGTGAGTAATAAACCATCTTTTCAATGGTAATCTTCTCCTGATTTCTTGGTTTCATAATACCTGAATAGTAATAAAACCTACATTTAAAAATACGTATGTATCAGGGAGTTGGTTGGCCAGTATAGAATATGAATAATCTTGGCCGGGCGCGGTGGCTCACGCCTGTAATCCCAGCACTTTGGGAGGCCGAGGCAGGCGGATCACAAGGTCAGGAGATCGAGACCATCCTGGCTAAGATGGTGAAACCCCCTCTCTGCTAAAAATACAAAAAAGTAGACGGGCGCGTTGGCAGGCACCTGTAGTCCCCGCTACTCGGGAGGCTGAGACAGGAGAATGGCGTGAACCTGGGAGGAGGAGCTTGCAGTGAGCCGAGATTGTGCCACTGCACTCCAGCCTGGGTGATGAGCAAGACTCCATCTCAAAAAAAAAAAAAAAAAAAAAAAAACAGAATATGAATAATCTTGAGAGAGATTTGTTAGAGTTTTGATGAAGCCTTGTAAATTCCCCCGGTTCCTTACAAACAGTGCTATGAAAACACTACCAAACTCTTGTTCTTTTTACTTTTCTTTTCTGGGTCTATGCAGACATCTTTATAGTTAATTGACCTTTTAGTAAAGTGTAACTGATTAAACTCGTAGACTTTGTTTAGGCTCCACCTTGTTCTGCCTTCTTAGTTTACCTTTTAAATGAAACTGAGTGCCCCCAAACATTTTCAGGCATGTATTTATAGTCAACTCCTGGGGCTATTTTGACGGATGGTTGACCTCATTCATTATGTATTGAATCTTACTATTCTCACCTTTAGTATAATCTTATTTCTACATTTTTGGGGAAACGTCAGTGTAACTTACTGTATTCCATACAAGACCTATACCAGATGTTTCTGCAGCAAAAGAGAAGTTTGTTTGTTTGTTTGTTTGTTTGTTTGTTTGTTCATGAGTGAACACAAGGCTTGCACAAAACTCAGCAGCAAGTAATTCCTTTCTTGTCCAGACTGAAAAAGTGCTCTCTTTGTCATAAAGTAAAAAGAGACAATGAAAGGTTAGGTTCTTATTGCCCCATCTCATTATTGTTGATGCAAAACTAGACTAATTTGCTTGTAGTTACGGAAATGTCTCCTTTAACCTTGGCAACTCAATCAGAAAGAATTTGTTTTAGAGATGGGCATTGCTTAACAGCATTTGGCATTTGCTCAGGCTGAAGATTCATCGTGAGAGTATGAGCCTTCTTTCTTTCTTTAGTGTAGTAATCTCTGCAGAAATATCACATGAAATATGGTGCAGAAAACCTTGAGCATAGTGCCTGGGGTAGAGGCAGTATGCTTTGCATAAGGTTCTTCAGTTGGGGCCTGCATTTTCTCTGGAGCCAAAATACTTCTGATCTCAGCAAATGGCTTAACTGCTCTGAAAAAAAGTGGATGATAATGATAACACTTCCTTCGTTTCAGATCCATAAGAAGAAGAGGATTTTTTTCTTTTCTTTTCTTTTCTTTTTTTTCTGTTTTGTCTCCTGCTGTATGCTTGGTCTCTAAAAGTGATTGGCAGAGAGAAGACAATAAATATTTTTTGTTGAGTGAATGAAGCGTTATGATGAGGGTTAACTGACATTATAATGCAAAGCTCTTGGACCAAGACCTGACATATCATAAGCCCTCGAAAGATATTCCTTCCAAAAACAATGACAGCAAAAACAAAATAAATGCTTCATACTCAATAAAGGGTGTGGTGATGGGTTCATAGGAAATTTAGTAATTTTAATATTAAAAACTACCATTTATGCCATCTGATTATTTATTCACCAAATATGTATGAAGCAACCACTATATACCATGCATTATTGCAGGTTCTGGAAATTCAAAGGTAAACAAAAACAATCAAAAGTAAAAGATGACCACCTATAAAACTTTCTGTCCAGCCTAGCGCAGGTTAGAGTTCCCATACGTCTATCAGTGATCAATAGCTGCGGGAGAAGAAACCTGTAGAACAGTGAAACAAATAAAGCATTCAGATCATTAACTTTTTTATTAATCTTTTGCCATTTGTGGATCTGTCAGCTTCTCTAAAACTCTTGAGATACAAAAGCATTATCTCTGAGACAAGAGATAATTCCCAGGCTCTCCTCTTGATTGCCCACGTTTGCCTGAGAGAATTTCTCAACCAGTTGTTTCAGGTTACAGACATAATTGGCTATTAGTCATTGCAGTGCCATTGTTCATTGATATACCTCTCAGCATCATCTCTCAGCCATCTGCAAAGCAACGTCCTGGTTTCTGATTTGGTTTCTGATTAATCTTTGACTGGTCATTGAGGATATTGAAGCAGCTCCTGGTTAATTAGACCATTTTGTCTCTAACCTCATCCGTTCTCTGGACGTAATAATAGTGATAGAGGTGGCAGCAATTGTAAGCACAGCCCTGAAAACTTGCTAATCAGCCTTTGTGATTTGCCAGGGGTGCCATTGTTTAAATTGTTAAAGCCAAATTGTTGTGAGAGGTAGTAAGTGGGCATTTTTATCTCCAAGTCAATTACACTCATTTAGTGAAACCAAAGGAGCTCATAAATTAAAAGTAAGCAAGTAAATAGGAAAGCAGTATCTACAACACTTAATGATGTAAGTCACACACATACACACCACATACAGAGTGATAAAATAGAGAAATGTACACTTATGTGGAGAGGAAGCCCACACAGTGATAAGGGGTGAGGGCTCCTGACTTTACCAGCTGTGTGAGCCTGGGCAAGTAACTGCTCTCTGAACCTTCTTATCTGTTAAACTGAAGTAATATTAAAGCCTACAAGGACATTGAAAGGATTAAATTACATTAATATTTTATGTTATTTCATTAAACAATATTTTATAAGCTATCTCAAAGTCTGCTCTATTATGTGTGCTAATTATCCAGTAGTTACTATTATTCTAGAAAAGTATCCTATTCCCCCTAACTCATGCAAAGAAACAATGAACATTTCTAATACTTCACATTAAAAAAATTACTTTTACGATATTTACAGGAAATCAGGTAAAAAACAAAGACAGACAAGCTTAGCTCTTTCCACTGGACTTTGTGAGATGTGTCAAGTTGTACTAGAGTTCAGGTGAGCATTAGAAGAGATGCTGGAGGGCAAAAAATGAAATGAACTTCATTCTATGAAGTACTTGAGAATTTGTCTTTCCCACAATTTCCCCATCATCTTTCGAATAACTATTAATAAAAAACAAAACAAACAAACAAACAAAAAACTTATTCCTTGATATGCTACCAAAAAAAAGAATTCTTCATTCAAGTAAGTTTGGAAACCACTGAATATTACATTTCCCTGTGAAGAATCATAATCATTATTTTGGTGTTAAAAGGCCTGAGAAATCAGGAAAAGCTCTAACAAAAGGAATAAAAAGAATTGCTTTGAATCCTTTAACCTAATTTTTCTAAAATACCCCACACATGTGTTACCACACAAATTGTGTTTTGAAAAAATGCTGGCCAGGCACAGTGGCTCACGCCTATAATCTCAGGGCTTTGGGAGGCCAAGGCGAGTGGATCACCTGAGGTCAAGTGTTCGAGACCAGCCTGACCAACACGGTGAATTCCCATCTCTACTAAAAATACAAAATTAGCCAGGCCTGGGGGTGCATGCTTGTAATCCCAGCTATTGAGGAGGCTGAGGCAGGAGAATTGTTTGAGCCCAGGAGATGGAGGTTGCAGTGAGCCAACGTCACACCATTGCACTCCAGCCTGGGCAACAAGAGTGAAACTCCATCTCAAAAAAAAAAGAAAGAAAGAAAAAATGCTGAGCTACAACATAGTAGGTTGAATAGTGTCCTCCAAAGCATTCACACCCACCCAGAAATTAAGAATGTGATCTTATTTGGAAACAGAGTCTTCGCATATGTAATTTGTTAAAGATCTTGTAATTTGTTAAAACCTGGATTTTGACTGGGCCTTAAATCCAGTGGCTGATGTCTCTATGAGAAAATAATAGGACACACAGATTCAGAGAAAATGGTGACGTGAAGATGGAGACAGAGATTGAAGTGATACATCTACAAGTCAAACAATGGCAGTGATTGCTGGCAACCACCGAAAGAAACCAGAAAGTCATGGGATGGTTTTTCCTTCAGAGTCTCCAGAAGGAACTAACCCTGCTGACTTTTTGGTTTTGGGGTGTAGACTTCTAGACTCCTGAATCATGAGAGACAATATGTGCTATTTTTTTTTCCCCCCTGAGACAAGGTCTCCCTCTGTCACTCAGTACGGAGTACAGTGACACCATCACATCTTTCTGCTGGCTCAACCACCTCAGGCTCAGGTGACCCTCTCACCTCAGCCTCCATAGTAGCTGGGACTACAGGTATATGCCAAAATGCCCAGATAATTTTTGTAATTTTTGTAGAGACAGGATCTCACCATGTTGCCCAGGCTTGTCTCAAACACTTGGGCTCAGCAATCCTTCCACCTTGGCCTCCCAAAGTGCTGGGATTACAGGTGTGAGCCATCACACCCAGCCAAATTTGTTGTTTTAAGCCACCTAGTTTGCTGAAATTTGTTGCAGCAGCACTAGGAAACTAATTCATAGTTAGTATTTTTAAAATGGCTATTTGAAATGTAAAAAAAATGCCATAAACTATATTGCAATTAAAAACTTTGTTCTCTCTTCTGCCCATTTGTTTTGGTTCCATTTTTTGGCAATTTGAGGTAGATGGAGGAATTGGAACACAGCGGGGAGGAGATAAGAAGCACTCGCTGCTAAGTGAGTGATTAAGAGCTCACTCATGGCTCAAAAGAAAACTCTCCATTATATTTTATATTATCACTTGTGTTCTTGTCAATATAAGTACTTGCCACTTGTGAATCATTTTGGTGTTTGTGAAAAGTTTCTTAAACAGTCAACTTCTTCCATGCTACCACCAAAAGAAACAAATAAAATAAATAATAGACAAATACAATAGCAATGTTTACTAACACTACGTTTTTCACTCTGCTTAGCTTTGAAATCTGTATGGAAAATTAAGATAAAGGCCTACATTTTCACAGATAAAGAGCTAGAAAATTTTGTTTTGAGATATATATATATTATATATGTCTTTTTTCAGACATATATATATATGTCCTTTTTTTAGACATATCTATACACATTTTTTAAGATGGAGTCTCGCTCTGTTGCTGAGGCTGGAGTGCAGTGGTTCAATATCTGCTCACTGCAATGTTCACTTCCTGGGTTCAAGTGACTCTCCTACTTCAGTCTCACGAGTAGGTGGGATTACAAGTGTGTGCCACCACACGTGGCTAATTTTTGTACTGTTAGTAGAGATGGGGTTTCACCGTGTTGGCCAGACTGGTCTCAAACTATTGGCCTGAAGATATCTGCCCGCCTCAGCTTCCCAAACTGCCAGGACTACAGGCATAAGCCACCATGCCTGGCTCAGCACATATTTTTAATTCAGCTCTTTGGAGAGCTGCATCTACTGAGCACTGCATGGGCTTGGTCTCACTGTGTAGGTGAATCTTGGTGGACGGAGGCCACCTGTGATACCTCTAAAGCTATGGTAAGAACAGCCAATGCCATGGCATCAAAGGAAGCCAGAGGCATTTGGACCCTTTGGGGTCTGGCAGGCAAATAAAGAAAAGACTAGATTTGACCTGAGTCTAGTTTCTTCTCTTCTGGACACTGACTCATAGCTCATAGCTCATAACTGGACTCTCTCTTTTAAGCTCCATAAATGCAAGCATGGCAGCTTCTACTTCCTATGCATATGTGTATACAGAGTTTGGACATGTTTTCCAAATCATAAATGTGATCACAGACTTAAGTAAAATGTATGTCTCCCAAAGCCTTCAGGATTACTTCCTCATTCTTTAAGGAGGCTCAAAATAACTTCATGTCACTTTGGTTATCTCTCTAGCCCCACTTCTTGTCGACTTTTTCCTTAAGAAGATTAACTTGACTTCTCTAAATACTCCTTTATTTCTCTCAAGGCATATGCATTTACTTACCCTATACTCTTTCTTTCTTTCTCTTTCTTTCTCTTTCTTTCTTTCCCTTTCTTTCCCTCTCTTTCTCTTTCTCTTTCTTTCTCTTTCTCTCTTTCTCTCTCTCTGTCTCTCTCTTTCTTTCTT
>NW_012114711.1:4472686-4522099 GCF_000951035.1 Colobus angolensis palliatus
GGAAAACAGAAACATGGAGCCACACAAACATTTTCATTTCATTTAGACTTATCAGTCATGTGATGGATTGTTAGGAACCTTCTGAAACATATTATTCCATTAAAAATAAAAATTCACAAGGACCAATTAATAGCAGAGAAATCTCTGTGTTATACTGTTAACCGAATAACAGCAGGGATTAAAAATTGATGGGATAGTATAGACAAAAAATCCTGGAATTATGGGTGCAAATATCCTAACAGTAATTATTTTGCAACGTAAAAATTGGATATTTTTTCTCCATTTTTCCAAGTCTTGCAAATATTCCATAATAAACATCCATTACATTTATAATGGCATAAAACAACAATCTTAATCTTTAAAAAATGCTAGTTGAGTAAATAAAACTTTTTCCTGCATTTTCTTGCCAGTTCATGGTACTGGGAAGTGTCACATATTTCTCTTGTCTAACTGTTCCCCTATGGTGAAAAACATAGAAACATGTTGATAAAAGAACACAAAGAAAGAGTGCATGATTAGGAATGAGGAGAAGGAAAAGCCTGATGGATACTCAGCTGTAAAATGTTTGGGCTGGGCACAGTGGTTCACGCCTGTAATCCCAGCACTTTGGGAGGCCGAGGCGGGCAGATCATGAGGTCAGGAGATCGAGACCATCCTGGCTAACACGGTAAAACTCCGTTTTTACTAAAAAATACAAGAAATCAGCTGGGCGTGGTGGCGGGTGCCTGTAGTCCCAGCTGCTCAGCAGACTGAGGCAGGAGAATGGCGTGAACCTGGGAGGCAGAGCTTGCAGTGAGCCGAGATCTCGCCACTGCACTCCAGTCTCGGCGACAGCGAGACTCTGTCTCACGAAAAATTAAAAAATAAAATAAAATTTTTACAAAGTCAATGTAACAACTCAGGGAAACTATTTGTGTTCAAACATTGAAGTAAGAAAGACAGGGACCCAAAATCAGAACCAGCTGAACCTTGAAGGAATAAACAGTAAATGTCAAGGGCTTTTCTCACACAGGGAATGAACCAGTTTTCCTATTCATAAAAGAAAACAAAAATGTTGAGTGTGAGTCTGAAAAAAAAAAAAATGAACTTCCTCATGTTTGTCATCTCCGTAAACTCTCCCTGTCATTTTATCTTTATATCAAGAGGAAGATAATATAGCATATTGAAGAACGGGATGCTATTTCATTTTCTTATTTCATATTTGAATTCAGTCTAGTATAATTATGGTGTTTATGAAGTTTAAACTGATGTAGCAAGAGAGTAATAGGGAGAATAACTGATCATCCACTCTCAGCATGATAAGGAGCATTTCTTGATAGGAAAGATAACTTTACCAAGTACAGGAAATATGTAAGAGGTTTTATCAGCCCATAATTTTAATTTATGAGATGCTTTCATTGAGTTCCACTCAAAAAATATCAATTTATTTATAAATATGTTAGTTTTAAAGAAAAATGAGAACAACAGTAGCAAAACTGTCCCACAGTTACAGACAGAGGCTAAACAAAAACAAAAATACCTGCCCCCATCTGCGAGAAAAGAGCTCGTGAAGAACCAGGAAATTATAAATGAGCAGATTTGCCCTTGGCTGTAGGCAAGATCTCTGAGACAGTAATAAGAAATGAGGTTACCAAACATCCAGAGAGATATGAGCTGATAAAACTTAATCAGGCTAGTTTCACAAAGGGCAAATCTTTTCTGACAAATTTGGTGGCATTTTTGCATGGCACATGGGGCAGGAGAAGTACGTGACAGGAATGACGGATAGAATTCAACTTAAGAAGGCAGAAAGCCATTGATAATATACATGAGAATAAGGTATGATCTTAGCTTTCCAAAGGAGGCCACTTGGGAGACATTTAACCCAAATGCATTGATTTCATTAAGATATTTATGTTGACAATAAACATGAAGCAGGGTTGATGGATTGGCATGCTTAGCGGTGAAACCATCGTGGCAAAATTATGTCTGTTATCATCAAATAATGCATGCTAGGGGTGCATATGTATGTTTGCCATTCCAGATTTTTTTTAGAGTATTCTCGTCAGTTATTTGCAGTGATGCACTCCATAATGACGTTTTGGTCAATGACTGACTCTCCCCATAAGATGGTGGTTCCTTAGTATTATAATACCTTTTCTATGTATAGATATGTTTAGATACACAAATACTTCCCACTGTGTTGCAGTTGTCTACAGTACTCAGTACAGTAACACGCTGGCTGTGCAGGTTCGTAGCCTAGAAGCAATAGGCTGTGTACCATACAGCCTAGGTGTGTAGCAGGCTGTACTGGCTAGGTTTGGGTAAGTGCACTCTGTGATGTTCCCACAATGACAAAATTGCCTAATGACACATTTCTCAGAATGCATTTCCATTGTTAAGCCACTCATAACTGTATTTACTTTTTCCAAATGTTTCTGTTATTAGTATATATATACAGAGCCAATGACAATTCAGAGAGACACAATCTTATCTCAGAGGAACCAATGGACCACACTGTAATATCTCAATGATAATAATAGGTTTTACAGGGTTTCTAGCATCTTTACTCTGGGACATTTTTTAAAAGCGCTTTTAGTTGTTTTGTGTACTTGACAGTATGCTGTTATTTTTCAAAGGTTAATGCTGAAGTGTTCTAAGATTCGGAAAGTAATAGGGTCAAATACCCAGAAATTCAAAAGAAAGAACCTGAGTTTCCTGCTTAGTTGGTCCTTCAGTGTCAATGTACAAATAGGCTTCTCTCTTTCATCTTAAAAAGATAAATAATCAAAACTGAAATACATACATACAAATAATTTCTCTAGGTCCTGCTGTTGTTTCTGCTCATCTCTCACTTCTCTTTGCTGTCTGACTTCTTTATAGAGTAACCTGTATACCATTCTGTAGTTTTATTTCAGTCCTCAGTTTATCTCAAGCGTGGCCTTTATGTCTCAGTTCACCTTGATTTGAGAGTGAAATTTCTCCCAAAGAAGAAACAAGAGACTTTCTCATGATCAACATTAGTGCCTTATTGCTGTTGCTCTTGTTTTTCACTGTCACTCTCTAACATATATAACTCTTAACATATGTAACCAATATAACTCTTAACTATATCCTCCTTGTTAAAAACTCTCCTGTTTTGGCCTCCCATATGATGGATGGGGTAGGCAGAATACTGGCCCCCAAGATGTCAATATTCTAATCCCTGGAAAATGTGAGATTACAAGACAAAGGGAAACTGAGGTTAAAGATGGAATTAAGGTTGCTAATATAAAGAGATTATTTTGAATTAGCTGGGGAGGCCTTTGAAGTAGAAGAGGGAGGGAGAAAAAGGACCAAAGGAAAATATGACTATGGAGGAATAGTTGAGTAATTTAATGTGAGAAGGACTCAACATTCTGTTCCTGATTTTAAACATAGAGAAAGGTGTCCACAAGCCGATGAATGTGGGCAACCTCTAGAAGCTATAAAAGGCAAGGAAACGGATTTCACTCCAGAGCCTCTAGGAAATTCAGCCCTGATGACACCTTGATTTGAGTTCAGTGAGAACCATTTTGGAATTCAAACCTACAAAACTATAAGATAGTAAAATTGTGTTGTCTTACACCATTGAGTTTGAGGTAATTTGTTATGGCAACAATAGAAAAATAGTACAATGGTGTTCTGGCAAAACAGTCTCAACTTTTCATGCAGATCTTCCTCAGAACATTTGACTGTTTTCTCTCTTTTGTCAATTCCCTAGATGTTGATGGTCTTTGGTTTTCATCCTTAGCTTTCTTTTTATTCAATTCCATGCTGTTACTGCCTTTTATAAAGCAATACCATCAAATTTGGTCTCTTTCCCCAACCAGACTCGTGCTTATAGCTACCTATCTACATCTACAAGTCCCCCACAAAATCCAAATTTAACATGTTGTATGATTGTTTTTAAAGTGGCAAAGTCATCAATCTCAAACAAATGTAAATGAACACATGAAAGATTTTGTTTAACTCACTGTTTAATGAAGGGATCAGTAAAATGTTGCAACTTGTTCAAAGAAGAATCCAAAGTACCACACATGTGTAGGTGATAAGGAATGCTAAAATAAATACATAAATAGATTCAGAACAGGCTTACCATGGGTAAAGTGGATGGTATGTGAATTATATTTTAAGAAAACTGTTACAAAAACAAACAAGCAAATAGTTTGGCTTATCAATTAGGGAAAAATAATCACCTGCATTTCACTGGACACAGTTTATTTGTATTTCAATAACCCAAAATTATTTGCATTCTTAATAGTTTTCTTGTCTTTACATTGTTGTAAAGTTGTTAAGAGTCATTGAAAGGTAGGGTTAATCTTATAAAAAGTGAACTAGGCAGGGTACTCTGCAATCTTTCCATGTCCATATTGAAATTTTCACAAGTTTTCCTGATGTGCCCTATCGCATATCTCTAGTCCAAATACTTTCTCATTCTCCTGAAGATCATTTCACACATACATCCCTCTTAAATCTCCCATACTTCCTCTCCTATCATCTGTCTCAGCTGATGATCTTCCTACTTCCCAAGGAAATAAGAAAAAAATCAGAAGATAATTTTAACTTGCTTTCCACCCCACAGGCATCAGTGTATTTACCATCTGTCTCCACTTACTCTGCCTTCCTTCCTGTTACTGTGGATGGAAGCTTTCTTTCTAAGGCCAACCTCTACACTGTGAACTCAATGCCTGCCCATCGCCTCCAAGGTGTCGCTCAAGATATTGTCCTCTCTCTCTCCTGTATCATCATGTTCTCATGCAACTGAGTCATGCCCAGAATGATGTCAATATAATGTAGTATCCCATCTCAAGCAAATGCACCATTGACCCCATGTCTCCCTGTAGTATAACCCTATTTCTCTAGACCCTTTTATGAGAAACTCCATAGAAATTTTTTTTTTCAAATTCATTGTCTTCAATTCCTCTCTTCACACACTCCATATCCTAACTCCATTCAGGATGTACACTCCACTCAGCAACTCTTGCTAGGTCCTTAGTAACCTCTTTCACATTGCTAAATGCAGTGGTATGTTTTTCCCTCATCTTATTTGCCTATCTTCCCTATTTGTCAAAGCTGACCATTCAGCTTCTTTAATTTTAGATTCTAGTCCATCACTCTCATAGGACACTCCTACAACACTGGCTATTGTTCCTCAGTCTCTTTACTGGTTCCTCCTCACCAGTGTGATCTTTAGTTATTCTGTGTCTTCAGGATGAGTTTGGGGTCTTTTGTTACTTTGTTTTGCTTTGTATACACTCAATCCGATGACCTTCAAATGCATATACCTTCAGTTGATAATAATTTCCAGAACTCCAGATTCATCTATTGGATGCCACCTTAGATATTTTAGTAGAAAGTCTAACAGAAACCTCAAATTCAACATTTATAAAACCAAACTCTCGATCCTCCTCCCAACCCCCAGCACAAGGAAACTGTTCTACATGAGTGTTTTCTCTTCCCAGAAAATGGAAAACCTATCCCTCCATCTCCTTAGGTTGAATACCTTATACTCATTCATGATTTCCAAATTTTTCTCCAACATATTACAAATCTCATTGCTTGAATATACAAAAAGAAATCTAGAATCCAATTATTATACATCTATACCACAAATACTTTGGTCCCAGTCACCATTATTTTTGCTTAAATGATATCCATGCTTTCAGCCTCAGGGGTTTGACACTTGCTGTTCCTCTGCCTAGAATTTTTTTCAGTGCATGTTTTATTATCCACTTTTCCTTAGATCTCTGTTCAGATGTCACCAGACCAGTGATGCCTTCCTTCACTGCCTTTTATAAACTAACACCTCACTTCAGCATTTCTAGCTCCCTTACCCTTTATCTTTCTCCATAGCACTCACAACAATCTCTTATGCCATCTGTTTATTTGTTCATTTATCTTATGCCTCCCTCAATTAGAATACAAGCTCTGTCACAGACTCAAAGTTATCTGTTTTGTTCATTGCTGTATTTTCAAGCTCTAAGATGGTTCTTGCACATAGTAATCCCACAAATAAATGATTGTTCAGTAAATGAATAAAAAAATAAATTAACTTTATATCTCTTTTCTCATCTTTTTTCATTCTCACTGCTCCTCATCTTTCTCTTCTCTTTCTTCCTTTAACAGCTAAGGACTTCAATATACATGCATTCTTGCATTCAACCCCAATAGCTAACTCAGAGTAACCTTTAATGCTGTCTTTGCCTCTTTCCTCACATCAAATCATTTATAATATTTTGTTGGTATTGTGCCTACATCCTTCAAAATAGTTCTCACATCATTCTTGTTCTCTTTATTCCTACCGACAATGCCCAATTATCTCAGTGTTTTCAAACGTTTGGTAAATAATCTCCTTGATCTGTGGTTTCTCTTTCCCCACCCTACCTCCTGTGAGTCATAGATCTAAACATATCATAATCTTGCTTAAAACTGAAAACACTTCTATGTTTTCTAACTGTTTACAGATCAAATTCAAACCTCTGTCGTGTCATTTAAGGTCCTTCAAAACTGTTCTAAATCTACCATTCCGTCTTTCTATTTCATGACTCTCCCACCTTCCAGACTGGTTATATTCTTTCGAATGACAGGTATTTTCATACCTTTATTCAAGCTATTCTTCTTCTTAGAACTTCTTTACTATAATTTCTGTTTCAATGGCATTGTTATTTTCATTCTTTTACACATAGCTCAAATGTTGCCTTTTTTGGCATTTTTCCAAAACCTCTAGGTAGAATTGATTGCTTCCTCCTCTGGGCTCCTTTAAAATTATTTTTATACTTTTGGTGTAACACTTATCCTGTAATATTGTAGTTTGTTAATTGTTTTCTTATTGGCTTCCTTTTCTGGAGTATATATCATAGTGATTTACAGTATGAGTTCTGGAGTCAGTTTGCCTACATTCAAAATTAAGCCTCACCGCTCTTTAGCCATTTGATATAAAGCAAGTTATTTCCATTCTCTAAACCTCATGTTCTTCATCTTTGAAATGGAAATATTAAAATCTGCCTCACAGAGTTCTCGAAAGGACCAAACAAGATAATTCATGTACAAGTTTAACTTTATTCCTGGTACTTACTATGCTCCCAAATTACTCTTATTTGAGTGTCAGCTTCTTGAATGCAATCCACTTATTTATTTTTGCATTGTCAGTGCATAAAGAAGGTTCAACACAGAGTTAGAGCTAATAAAAGTTGGTTGAGTTTACTTATGTTGGATTTATCACTGTGTGCTGGCAATATCTAGATAAGCAATGATGTAGAATTTTATTTTAGTCTGGCTTTAACCTAAAGAGATCAACAGAATGTGAAATATATGCTAATGAACTCTTCTTCTTATAATTTACTTTATGATCTGCATGCCACTTCCAATATGGCATATACACTTCAAGCAGGTTTAATGCTTAACCTCAAATCATAAGGTCACCATAGATGTCTGACTGGACTGAAATACTGCAGATCTTCAACTTTACACCATGCATATACCATTAGTTCATTCTGCTAGAGTAACATAAAAACAACCAGAATGACTCCATTATGTTAAAAACTGCCTTCACATTAAGAATCGTCTTCACAAATGTCTACTGCATGTAAGAAATAACGAGCATGGCCACTATCAGGTGACTGACTGTGCAGCTCCTCTTCTTCACATCTTCAGTGTTACAGAGTAAGAGGCCACTGAGTGTCCAGTCCATAGACACAGTTCAGCTTTGCATCTTGTGAAATGAGTGCTGATTTCAAGTATGGCTTGAATCTAACTGATGCTTGATGTTCAAGCTATTTTGAACATATACTTTCGAAACAATTCCAGATACATTTGTTGAAAGTATTATCAAATGATTATTACAATAAAAATTTCTTTTTATTACCATTTAAAAAGCAACAATTCAAAAATCAGTCTCCCATCCCACTCCTTAATACTGAGCAACATCAGTGTCTCTAGTTGTTAGTTGGACAGCTAAGCCTGTAAGCTCCAGTGCCCATAAATATCTTTATATCTGCATTAGTATTTTTTTCTAGGACAAACATTCCTCTTTTCTTTATTCCTCTATGTTGATAAACAACATGGCCGGGCGCGGTGGCTCAAGCCTGTAATCCAGCACTTTGGGAGGCCGAGACGGGCGGATCACGAGGTCAGGAGATCGAGACCATCCTGGCTAACACTGTGAAACCCCGTCTCTACTAAAAAATACAAAAAAACTAGCCGGGCGAAGTGGCGGGCGCCTGTAGTCCCAGCTACTTGGGAGGCTGAGGCAGGAGAATGGCGTAAACCTGGGCAGCGGAGCTAGCAGTGAGCTGAGATCCGGGCACTGCACTCCAGCCTGGGTGACAGAGCGAGACTCCGTCTCAAAAAAAAGAACAAGAAAAAGAAAAACAACAAATCTCTGAGCAATCCTTACTGTTTCCTTTTCCTTTAATCATGCTCCCACATTCAGTTAATTGGCAAATCACCTTTTACCCGTTGCTTTCAGTTCTTGCTCCCACCACCTTAGTGAGATGTATATTTCTACTTACACTAGTATAATAATTTCATAACTATTTTTAAAACTCTAGCTTTATCATCTTTATTTTTGAACATAGCTGACAAAGTTTACTTTTTTTCCTTTTTTCTTTCTCCTATAAAATAAGTCTGACATATCTTCACTGTATAAAACCCTTCAAAAGCTAAACATCAACAGGGAGTGGGATCTCAGTTCAGAGCTTGGTCTTCTGATTTAAAACTCCGGTCTGCCTCTAGTTCTTAAATAGGACACTTGACCCCTCTAGAATTACTTTTTATGTTTGTTGTTGTTGTTGTTGTTGTTGTTTCTGTAAATTAGGCAAACATTTCTCTAAGTATTTTTTCTATTTTAAAATTTTGTGACTTGACTGGAAGTGTAAAGAAAATTGACAAAAGATGGATACATGTGGTAAGGGGAGGAGGAAGGAAAGGAAAGGAAAGGAAAGGAAAAAAGGCTTAACTCTTTATAGAACCTGCATTCCAAGAAAGATATTAACTGAGTTTAGTCTAGGTTAAGCTCTACAGGTTAAAGAGTATGAGCTTCAAAAACTAAAGTAGAAGCTTGGTAATAGAAGAAAAATAAATCAAAGGCCGGGCGCGGTGGCTCAAGCCTGTAATCCCAGCACTTTGGGAGGCCGAGACGGGCGGATCACGAGGTCAGGAGATCGAGACCATCCTGGCTAACACTGTGAAACCCCGTCTCTACTAAAAAATACAAAAAAACTAGCCGGGCGAGGTGGCGGGCGCCTGTAGTCCCAGCTGCTCCGGAGGCTGAGGCAGGAGAACGGCATAAACCCGGGAGGCGGAGCTTGCAGTGAGCTGAGATCCGGCCACTGCACTCCAGCCCGGGCGACAGAGGGAGACTCCGTCTCAAAAAAAAAAAAAATAAAAATAAAAAAAAAAATAAATCAGGGAGGGTAGAGTTTTATAGTACTGAAAGTATGAGGAACTCAAGTGGTTGTATAATTCGTGTCACTCTGGACTTGGAGTCAAACCTGGATTTGAATGCCAGCTCTGGACTATTAATAAGGATGTGATTTTGAGCTAATTATTTAATGTCTTTAAGTTTTAGTCAGGTTCAACTACATTACTTGCAGACCCCAATACAAAATGAACATGTGAGGTCCCTCGTTCAAAAGGCAGAGCACAATTGCCATTAAAGTTATTAAAATATAAAACATTTTCTTACTTCCCTAGTATCTTTCTTGATCTGGAATGATGTTTTTTCTTTGCTTTTTAATGGCACTTTCCTTTTGGGCATAAGAATACTTTTTCAGTGACCCTCGCGTGCCCTGGGGGACTTTTCCCACCATTCAGTGTAAATACGACCCACTGCTGACCCACTGACTTCCAGGTTCTTCCTTTCATCAGCTGCCTAACCAATATGCAATGTCCCAGCTCATAGCCCCAACTCATACAAATGGAAAATCCTCAAAAGCATTGCAACATTTGTGCAAATTAGACTTCTGCAGTAGAAGATACTCTGGAGGTTCCTGGAGCCGGGTTGGGGAAATATATTGGGAGGGATAAAATTTTAACACAGAAAGATCTTAGGTACTTTATATCTGGATATGATCTTGGAGCTCTCTCGTCTTATCCCTGAGTGAAACCTGAAATTTGCCCATGCTCATACAATGTGATTCAGGTAGAACCAAAAATAACATGACTTTTAGTTCTGTGTTCTTTTAGATACAGGCTTTCTAATGTATGTGAGTTTCCCCTTATGATTTTCCCTAAAAGCCCTGGTTGTCTGTACTTTTGTAGTTGTGGAGAGGAAAAGCAGCAAAACACTGGTCCCTTTCTATGGTTTATTTAAAGCTGTCTTTCTCCAAGCTGTTTTAGTTGTAAGAAACAGAAACCATACAGTTAGTGGTTCATGTAACCTAGAGGCAGATCTCACTAGCTGAAACCAAAGATCTAAAAATTCAGGGAATAAAGTCTCTCTCCTCTAAATTACTCATTCTCTCCATCATTCTGTTCCCCCACCCTCTCTCTCTACCATCTACTTATCTGCCTTTCTGTAGACTGGTATTCTCTACCTCTTCGTGAGTTTTATGGATGATGGATATTATAAGAGTTATGAACATTCTCATCTCTGCTCAAGCAACCAGCAGAGACTAGCATCTCTTAATATTGTATCTAAATTCTTGGGAGAGAAAAACACAAGAGCCCAAGAAGAACATTTTCACTTCTCGTCTAGTCAGCCATGGCCCAAGGAATGACCTAAAGCAGATTGAACATGCCTTTAAGGATCTCCATAGTTTAAGAGCTACTTCTCCATGAAATGGTTCATGGGCCATTCAGAAATGCCAGAATGTGACTACATTAGAATAAAAAGTTCTCAGTATTTAGGGAATGATAATGAACGTTAGATACTGGTAGGTTAGATCTAATATTGTAGTCAGATAATGCAATTAACTTTTTAATTCCATAGAAGAAAGGTAGGGCAGAACCCTATATGCATTTTCAACAATATTGTACGATTTTTATTTAATTATCACTTAGAAACACTTATTTTTCAGTGTCCACTTATTCCAACGTTCTTGTCTTACTGCCAAATAAAACATTTTTTTTCTTTTGAGATAAGGTCTTGAATTCCTGGACTCAAGCAATCTGCCTGTCTTGGCCTCCCAAAGTGCAGGGATTACAGGTGTGAGCCACCATGCCCAGCCTCTCTAATAAAACATTTTGTAGAGAGTACCATTATAATCATTGGTGATTGTATAGTAGTATGTGTTTTCAATACAGTTACTCACTAATTGTTACAGTGGCTCAAAAATACCAACACCATACTTATTCCCTAATATATTCTTAAAGCAGAAGTATTTGAAAATGCATTTTGATTTCTTGTTTTTGATATCATATTGTCACATGTTTTCAGCTGTTCCTGTACAGAAAACCAACGTTGTTCTTGCTTTCTGATAGTATAGGCAAAACAATAAAGACATGCTGTTATTTTATCATCTTTCATTAAGGTATGAGGAAAATCTAACAATTTACCAAAATATATTAAACAATTAGTTGAAACTAGACTTTTTACTTATCAAGTGGTATAAATTCAAGCTCCTAAAAAGTTCATAACAAATATAAATGAAAATACAGAATGATATCAACTGACTGATGATAATTCAACAAGACCAAACTTCTGTGCCTTTCAAAATGACCTAAAGTTTGTTAGAAAAATGTCTTTAGGGTTAAGTTTCTCATCTATCAAATAGGAACAGAAATGTGCGTCTCACAAAAGGCATCACAGGGATTTAATTTGGAAACTGCTGCGTGTATATATTTTTTGAAAACCACTAATCATTCTCACAAATATAAGATATTATTAAGCAAAGTTATACCCCCAGTTTGGACTACATGAAGTTTAAACCAGACTTTTCTCTGAGTGAAAGTAAAGGAAAGCAAATGAATTAGCACTTGTTGTGTGCTTGTTTTGTGCCTGGCATAATGTATGTTGCTTAATATGCATTATTTCAACCAGGTTTTCTTTTTTGTGCAGGAGATAAGGGGTTGGAGATTTTAAAGAACTTTTATGGAGATCTGCAAAAAAGTCATTCAAACTCCCACCATCAAAAATCAAGTTACCATCTCAGCATATTTATTTCCCATCTCTTTTCTGTATTTAAAAAAAAATCTGATATTTCTTTAATATAATGCATTTTCATTTTAATCATTCAAACTATGAAAAATTATGCAAAGAAAATAAAAAATCTATCTCCAATAAAACTTTCTCTAAAAATAAAAATTATTAATATTTGGTAAAATTATAGCCTTCTTTCTCTATATATAAATACAGAGAAGATACACTGTATTCATGTAGAGATAATAGCAGAGAAGAATACAAATACTTTATAAAAATGAGATCTTACCATAGACATTACTTTAAAATCAAGATTAAATTTTTTTTTAGTAAAAGAAAATAGAATAAAACAAAGTAAAACTGATGAATAATTAGAACTTCTAATAAATGATGTGAGACAAAAATAAATTTTTAGATGATTTCTCTAAGGTTAAAAGATACAATAGATTATACAAAGAGGTCAGAGTGTCTTTGTTTGTAAATACAATAATATTATATGTATATATGTGTACATGTATGTATCTATAGACTTTTTGCTATGAAAGATGATACTAGTGCTCATACATTTCTAATTATATTCCTTCATTCACTTCTCATTTTTCTGTTTTGTTATCTTATCAAGCTTGTAGCATTTATATTCTGTTCTATAACTAAAACTAGCAGAGTTCTTAAGTATAAGTTTGTGTTTGAATGTATTCTGTGTGTGTCCCATTATTCCTCCTTCGTTCTCAAGATCTGTATATTGATTCATATTTAATTGAATGGATTTCATTGTTACGTGAGCTTTATTAAGAATAATCACCTGGGCCGGGTGCGGTGGCTCACGCCTGTAATCCCAGCACTTTGGGAGGCTGAGGCGGGCGGATCACGAGGTCAGGAGATGGAGACCATCCTGGTTAACACGGTGAAACCCCGTCTCTACTAAAAATGCAAAAAATTAGCCGGGTGTGTTGGCGGGCGCCTGTAATCCCAGCTACTCCGATGCTGAGGCAGGAGAATGGCGTGAACCCGGGAGGCGGAGCTTGCAGTGAGCGGAGACCGCGCCACTGCACTCCAGCCTGGGCGACAGAGCGCGACTCCATCTCAGAAAAAATAAAAATAAAAATAAATCATCTGTTATTTTTCATATTAGCTTTTTTACATTAGGTTTTTTTTATGTTCAAATGTATTTGTTGGATGCCTTTTTGTTTGTTTGTTTGTTTGTTTGAGATGGAGTTTCGCTCTTGTTGCCCAGGCTGGAGTGCAATAGCGCGATCTCAGCTCACGGCAACCTCTGCCTCCTAGGTTCAAGCAATTCTCCTGCCTTAGCCTCCCTAGTAGCTGGGATTACAGGCGCCCACCACCACGCCCAGATTTTTTTTGTATTTTTAGTAGAGATGGGGTTTCACTGTTGGCCGGGCTGGTCTCAATCTCCTAACCTCAGGTGATCCACCCGCCTCCGCCTCCCAAAGTGC
The DNA here is from genome assembly GCF_000951035.1 of Colobus angolensis palliatus. Lineage (NCBI taxonomy): Eukaryota > Metazoa > Chordata > Mammalia > Primates > Cercopithecidae > Colobus > Colobus angolensis. The sequence goes on from NW_012114711.1 coordinate 4,486,220, forward strand.
TGGGATTACCTGCGTGAGCCACCGCGCCCGGCTCAGATGCCATTACATTTGAAAGATATATTGGTGATAATACCCATGTCACCCTTTCATCCAGAATATGTGTAGACTTTTATTCCTTGTTTTCTGGTATAAAATGGTACTGTTTCAAATCCCAGCTTATTCTGAGTTTTCTCTTTCACTCTGTGTGCTTATGTGTGTGTGATGGGGTCTTGCTCTGTCACCCAGGTCATAGTACAGCAGTGTGATCATAGTTCACTGCAGCCTCAAATCCCTGAGCTCAAGAGATTCTCCCACTGCGTAGCTGGGACTACAGGCACCCACCACTGCTAGTTTTTCTTTTCTTTTTGTTTTTGGTAGAGACAGGGTCTCCCTATGGTATCCAGCCTCGCTCTCAAACTCCTGGCCTCAAGTAATCCTTCTGTCTTGATCTCTCAAAGTGCAGGGATTATAAGCATGAGCCACTGTGCCCATCCTTTCACTCTTTTACTTAGCTTGCTATTTCTGCCCAGTCTTCTTAAAGAAGCTTCCTCCTGATGTTCTTCAAGTATTAGGCACTTAATCAGTAAATGCTTTCATGTTGAGTACTCACTCTTTCAAATATTTCTGGAACATGTTCTTTCCATTTATAGTAACTTTTCTTAATGGTATTTACTGAGACATGTGTTTGATTCTGTAACTCAGTGACATCAAGGATCTTTATGTTGAATCATCTTCATCTATGTTTCTTATCCATTACCTTCTCCTCATTGTTTTATTATCTGTGCTTTTTTCAAATTATGCAAGATAATTGCAATCATCTCAAAACATTATAGCAGTAATGTGACTTTCAGTGGGTGTTTGTTTTGTTGCTTGCCTATCTCCAATTGATTTATGTGTTATTTATTGATGCTGCCTGGGTTACAATTTGCATCCTCAGGTTCACGGTCTCCAAATTTATCTGGTTCTATTGTCTGTGTATTTTTTTCATATTGACATTGTTATACTATTTTTAAAAACTCATGTTCTTATTCTATAGCATAAAGCTGTTTTGAGAAATTCCCTAGGTTTTCTTGAGTTATGTTTTCTTCTAGACTGAGTATTTTGCCTGTCTCAGTCATGCCATGTTTTACTCTTTTATTGCTGCAATATATTTGCATAGTTACTATTCCATTTCTTTTCATATTGTTCATGCTTGAGATATTGTGTACAGAAAATTCACTTTTTAGTTAATGGGGAAATATATATTTTTGAACTTTCTTTTTATTATATCTGGGAACATTTTTTTTCTCCTTCTTAGCTCCAGCTTGGAGACGGAATGTATCGTGAGTACCCATGTTTTGTAGCCTGAGAGAATGATGGAGCCAAGAAAAGTTCAGCCTCTTTGGGATACCTGGGTGCTTCTCTCTATCCTAAGATTTATTTTTTAATGAATTGTAGCAAGATTATTGTTGGAAGAGACATGAGTATACTTCACTGGAAGATGCAGTACTTTTCTAATGGGCTTCAGAGGCTTCATCCCTGAGTGCATGGGCATGACATTATTAATTGGTTAGAGTCAACTTTACTATCCATATTTCCCCCACTTTACCTTTTGTTGTTGTTGTTATTGTTGCCCAGAAGTCCTTTTCATTGCTCTTCAGCCAGGAAGAGGTAAAAGAAAAAGATAAGACCCTTCCATCTATGTACCTACGAATCAGCTTACCTCCAGATTCAGAAGTTATAATGAGAATTCTCAGAATGCTGTTATTTCACCAGTAATTTCTATAGGGTTTGAGGACATTAGGAAATCAAGAACTCCTTCCCTTCTCTGAGCCTGACCAGACTGTTTCTATACCACAGTTGTTTTTGGTTTTTTTCTTTAAGTAATTTTGTCAGGATACATTCCTTTCCTTTTCAGGCATTGTTAATTTCTGTTTGTTTGTTATTTGTACTCACAATGTCTCGCACATTTCATTAGGCATTGATGTAAGAAAAGTCGGTAAAGCATCTTCAATCCACTTGCTCAATCATCATTTACAGGAGCACTAAGATATACGACATAGCATCCTCCTTTAACAGCTGAGAAATCGGAGAACAAGAGTGGTAAAGTAACTTGTCCAGCACTGGGGAGCCAGTAACTGACTAGGCTAGCATTAGAACCTCTATCTATCTACACTTCTATGTCAGTGATGGGAGGTACCGAAATTACAATTTTAAGATGAAGTTAATAAAAGAACTTATTTTACCCAATTGCAAATATTTTAGAGGACTAATGGTATGGTAGCAGATCTGAGTGTATGGTGAAAACAACAGAGAGGGAATCAGGAAACTAAAGTTTAATCTCTTGCTCTCTCTTAAGACAGATGGTAAATTTGGAAAAGATGATTCAACTTCCCGGGTTTCAATTTCTTTCTCTGTACTAAGGATGATGGATGATGATGGTGATGCTGATGATTGTCATAACTTGATGACTATATACCTACTCATTACGAGGCACAATGTGACATATTTTATAAACAATATATTATTAAATCTCAAAACAACCATCTGATACAGACATTGCATCTATTTTAATAACAAGGATACAGAAGATTGCTTAAATCCCCTGAGGCCCATTTGATTCCAGAGCACACATTCTTAACCAGTAGCTCTATTGTCTTTCCAACCAAGAAGTCTCACCTGAATGGTCTGTAAAAGATCTTCCAACTTTAAGGTTCTTTAGTGCTGTGGTTGATATAGAAGGAAATGACTACGGGTTAATATAGGAGAAGCAGCCTCACATATCACTCAAGTACAATTACGAGAATTACAAACTGCACTTCAGATTAAGTCCTGACATAATCAGGTTTACGCTCGATGCACAATGCACTGTAGGTGAGAAAACATAATTTCTTTTATTTCCCTTTTTACGTTTTTAGTTGAGACACTCTCCTACAAACAAAAATCAAATTAACAAAAGAAAAGCAGAAATGTATTAACACATGCTGGACCCATCATACCAAGAGACCTCAATTCAAAAGTATTTCTCTCAAGGCAGTGGCTTGGGGTGATGTTTCAATAATATTTTATCAAAAAGCCATGAATTCTACATAGTAACAAAGCAAAGGAAAGAACAGTTTTAGTTCTTTAAAAGGTGGGAAAATGTCAGAGGATAGTAAAATCTGTTCTCAGATTCCTCTGGTGCCTGCTGGTGCCTTCTCTGGGCTGATAGCAAGTGCTGTCTCCAGGAAGGAAACATGGATGTCCTGCCATCAAGCAAACAGAGGCTGAGGCCGGGTGTTCTCCTGGCTTTTCAGTACCTTTAACTCAACAATCCTCAATATCTGCGGAAGAAATATTTTGGTTTCTTTCAGGATATTAAAAAATAAAAACCACAGAATTTCACCTTACACATGAGTACTAAGCTCTTCCTCCTCCTCTTCCCCTTCCCTTTCTTTCATAGCAATTTAGTCCAAATGCCATGAATTGAAGCTGAGTGAGGTAGGCATCCATGTGTGTGTGGGAGAGCAGAGCCACAGCAGCCCAGTCTGAGATGCTGGAACCTGAGTGGGGTGAGAGAGGCATCCATGCAGGACAGGGGTTAGGGCAGTGGTGACTTGGTGTGAGTGGCAGAGCCCAAGTAAGGTGAGACCAAGTAAGGTCCATGCCTGTGGTGGGGTGGCCTGGCAGAGGGTATCAGAGCCTGAGGAAGGGGAAGAGGGTTCCATTGTTAGGGGAGGGTGCTGAAGGCAGAAGCCTGGAGTCCGGTGTTGGAGCCGAGGAGAAAGAGGGTGGTTTCTGGAGGAAAGAGAGCTCCCGTGCAATCTGAATGATGTGAGAAAGCTATCCATTCAGGAATATGTGTGTACCAAGTGTCAGAGCCTGAGTGGGGTGAAGGAGGGCATCCACACTGGAGGCAGACCCTAAACAGGATCAGAATCTGAATGAGGTGAGGAGGGATGAACCGCCCAGCAAGTGGTGTCAGGGCAAGTGTGGGAGTAAAACTGGGAGTGGACATCAGGACCTGAGCAGGCAGAAGAGGATGCTGACAGTAATAGGAGACTAGTCACATACAGGAGAATTGAGCAAATGCATAAATATGTCAAAGATAATGGGCACCAGAGTTCTCACAGTCTAAATGGGAGTTGCAAATATAAATAGAGGAAAACTATAAATCACCATAAATGAACACAACACACACATATAAAATCTATGCACACACACAAATCTGCTGAGAGGCTCAGGGCAAGAGCAGCTCAATAAAAATGAGTACATTGAGCATTCTCATGATGGTTTCTAAATACCAATCTCGAACAAAGGAAACCAGGTTTTTTTCATTTTGTTTTTGTTTTTAACAACAACAAAAACAACAAAGGCTACTGTGCTGGCAGAGCACGTGAAATACAAGATAATCCTGGAACTCTTTCTTGTATCAGATAGGAAAAATTCAAAGAATGATAAGTACATGCCAAAGGGCAGGCCATTTGAAAGCACTGAATAAATAGCAAATGTATTATAACTCATTGACCAAAATAAGAAAGCTTGAATTCACACCGATAAAGCAGGTCATCCTCATAGAAATATATGAATAAAAAACTTAAATGTTCAATGAGGCATATTTGCATTGTCTAAAGTCCCTAGCCACAAAACACTAATTATAAAGAAAAAAAAAATACTTTTATACTGGAGAAGTTTGACAGGCACCACCTTAGTCAAAAGATTATTTAACTTCAAGAGCAATGGGACAAATAGAAGTCTTAACCTTCTACCTGACAGAATGCAACATAAAGAGCACAGCATCCTGAATCGAATTATAACGAAAGGGTTTTATTACCTCCACTGGTGTATCCAGTAAAGGAGGAGGGGCTAGAGGAAGAGAGGGCAAGACAATGGGATCAGTGTACTTGCTGGCTGGGAGAAGTGTTTTTTATAGTGATATTTTAATGCCAATTTTTACTGCTTTTATTATTATTTTTAAACATCTTTACAGACCCTTTTATTATATGTGCCCTTGGCATATAGCTCCTACCCCTACAGGGAAGAGTCTGTGACTTGCCGTTGATACCTGACTATTCAGACAAGCCCAAATTAGGTGAAACTTTACCAAATAACCACCTTGTGATCTAAGGTGTTAAAGTCAGGGAAATCAAGGAAAGACTGGGGAATTGTTTCAGATAGAAATAGACTAAAGAGGCAGAGAAATAGACTAAAGAGGCATAATTAAGAGAGTCCAGGCATGGTGGGTGATGCCTATAATCCCAGCACACTGGGTAGCCGAGGTGAATGGAATGCTTGAGCCCAGAATTTTAAGACCAGCCTGGCAACATGGTGAAATGCCATCTCTACAAAAAAACAAAAATTAAACTGGCATGGTGGCAAAAATTAACCCAGGAAGCCTAGGTGGAAGGTTCACCTGAGCCCAGGAGGTTGAGGCTGCTGTGATTGTGCCACTGAACTTTAGTCTGTATAACAGAATAACAACCTGTCTAAAAAAAAAAAAAAAAATTATCAACTGGATTCTTTTGGTTTAAAAGATTTTATTGGGAGCCAGACATAGTGGCTTAAGCCTGTAATCCCAGCACTTTGGGAGGCTGAGGTAGGAGAATGGCTTGAGGTCAGGAGTTTGAGACCTGCTTGGACAACACAAGGTGACTCCACATAGCCAGGCATGGTGGCAGGCACCTGTGGTTCTAACTACTTGGGAGGCTGAGATGGGAGGATCACTTGAGTCCAGGAGTTAGAGGCTGCAGTGAGCTACGATCACACTACTGCACTCTAGCTTGGGTGACAGCGTGAGACACTATCTCTACAATAAAAACAAAACAACAAAAAAAGTATTTTATTAGAAAAAATGGGGAATGGGACCTGAAGATTAGATGTTTAGTGTTGAATCAATCTTAATTTCTTGTTATTGCTGGTTTTGGGGGTGTCATGTCCCTTGTTTGTTGGAAATATAAACTAATTTATTTGGTTAATAGGGGACTGATTTACAAGAGAAAAAAATTCTTTGTCCATTTTTATAATAGTTTCTGTGAATTTGAGATTGTTTTAAAATAAAATAATTTTAAATATGTGTATTGAATTTATATTTAATATAGACTTGCATTTAAAACAGGGCCTTTTTTTTTTTTTATGTGATTTTTTCTTTTCTTTTCCCAGGTGATGGTCTTTTAAGCCGTCCTATTTTTACTCAGGAGCCACATGATGTCATTTTTCCTTTGGATTTATCAAAATCTGAGGTCATCCTGAAATGCGCTGCTAATGGTTACCCTTCACCTCATTATAGGTAAAATCCTACCTCTGGGCATGACACTATTTTATTCTTCGTCACTGAACCAAAACATACACAAAATAAAATGTTTTATAAAATGTCCTAATTTGTAGTGTACAGCTCAAGAAATTTCTCTATGGTTATGCAGCCATGTGACAATCACTCAGATAAAGATATAGGCATTTCCAGTACCCCAGGGTGTTACCTCATGCCACTTTGCAGGCAATAATTAAGCGCCTACCCATCAGCTCCAGGTAACCATAATTATGTCTCTGTCTTACTGATTAGGTCTGCTTAGAACATTAATTCTTGAGATTGGTGCCATGCATTGCCATATTGTGGTCAGAATTGAGAGAGAGAGAGAGAGAGAGACAGAGAGAGAGAGAGAAAGAGAGAAAAGGGAGAGAGAGGAGAGAAAGACAGGAAGCAAGTAACACAAGAAGCCAGGGAAAAAAGAAAGATAAAAAGAAAGAAAAAAAATGAAGGGAAAGGAAAGAAAGATTTGTTTCCTCAATTTGAACGACTAAAATGTAAGCTTATTTTGCATTTCCCACCCCTACCTCGATGTGGAACTGCAGCCTCAGTTGCTACATATATAATGATTATGAAAATGTTCTATAAAGAATGAATCAAGATGGATATCTAGATTTATTTCATCACATAAAATTATGTGACTTCACTGGTGGCCCAAAAATACTGATTTTAGAAAAGTAGGTTGAAGACAGCTATGTACCCTCTAAGGCAGAAAGGGAATTTTTACTCTGGGCAAATAAGGAAAAAAAAAACTACATTTGTTTCTCACATATTATTTGTGGAATTATAGGGAGAAAGGGTCAGTAAGTTTTTGTTCTTATTTACAAAGTTGCAGCAAAGGCAGAATTTGATTCATATTGTGGGTGGAATTTACAAATTTAAAAATATATGCATACATAAATATACATAGGTAAATAATAAAGATAGTTGGTAGAAACTTCATATGTTGTGTTAATACAGGAAAAGAAAATACATATTAAACTTTTGTAGCTTTGGGTTTTAAAAGCATTTTTTTAAGTCTTGTTTTTTAGATGTGAAGTTGAAATGATACACACAAAAAGTGACAATTTCAGTTCATTTTGACAAAATAGGCTGGTTTAGCCTAATTTTATTTTGCAGTAAAAATACACTATTGATGTGTAGAATTATTTAGATCCTAAAATTGTCTCGATTAATTAATTAAATGACTTAAATGCACTTAATTAGCTACATGACTTCAAAGCTAAAGGCAGTTCTACCTTATCTTGTATTTTTTTGAGCTAACTTCAGCATCTTCTTTTTACAACAAAGGAACTGAAGAACTATCTCTTCTCATTCCACATACTAAAGCTTCCTTGTCTTTATCTTACCCAAACCAATGAAACTCATCTGTTAGGAGAAGATCCTTCACTTTACAAGTTCAGGACACTCAATTCAGACTTCGTTGATTTGTTAGTTTTTCTCAAATGATGAGCTGTCTTATTAGTTTAATATACGGTTAAATATATGAAAATTTGATTAATACATTTTTTGAGATCACCTAATACTTAAAGTAGTAATTTTATGTTTGAGAGCTAATTAGGTTGATCCTAGGGTTAGGAGAGAAAGAATATAAGAATTCCTATACTTTTTTTTGAAAGTTTGCTGAATATAAGATGGACACATAAATAAATAAATTACATTTTTATATAAAATATCTTTTGGTTTTTAACAGGTGGAAGGATATAAAATAGGTTCTCAAGATAATTTGCTAATTAGTTTTATCTGTGAAAAAATACACAGAATGAAGACGGCATTTTTCAACGTTGTTAAATGGCTTTTATTTCTAAGACACTTCTAAGCTAAAAGGCTAAAGACAAGTAACTTAGGTACTTATTTCCAGCCCCCATAACCTGGTTTGGCTCATTTCTTTTTTTTTTAACTTTTAAGTTCAGGGGTACATATGCAGGTTTGTTTTATAGATAAACCTGTGACATGGGGGTTTGTTGTACAAATTATTTCATCATCCAGGCACTAACCCTGGTGCTTATTGGTTATTTTGCCTGATCCTCTCTCTCCTCCCATCCTCCATCCTCCATCCTCCAGCAGACCCCAGTGTCTGTTGTTCCCCTTACTCATAGGCAAGAAACTGTGGAAAGAGAGTGAGGAAAGAATTAAGTTTTTAATGCTTAAATGTCAGATTCAGACCCAATTTTATTGATAATAAAGCAAAGGACAGAGGTATATCAGATAATGTGCATTAGCAACAAAATGTAAAATTTTAGTTGTAATATGACCCTTTCTAACTTAAATTTTATTTTCTAAAAAGCCTCACAATTATATTCACCTTAGACTGTGTGTGTGTGTGTGCATGTGTGTGTCTTAGAAGGAAAGCCTTTAAAATTCACAGATTCTAACATTTTGAGGTTACTTGGGTATAGCGTAAAGCAACATAAAAGAATCCCGGACTTCGAGTTATCATGTCTAGTCACAGCTCTATCAATCTATTGGTAACTTTGGAATAATCATTTTTCTCCCATGGCATCATCTTCCTTATTCATAAAATGAGGCTGGGTTTGATTTTAAGATGTGTTTTCTTTCTTTTAGTAAATTCCATACAGCAAATGAAATCTCAGGGAAAATAAGCAATATGAAAAGCAAACTTTTTGAAATAGCTTAAGCTTTCCCATGAAAAAAGAATTATCCTTTACTCTTTCTTTTTTTTTTTGAGATGGAGTCTCACTCTGTTGCCCAGGCTGGAGTGCGGTGGCTGAATCTCAGCTCACTGCAAGCTCCGCTTCCCGGGTTCACGCCATTCTCCTGCCTCAGCCTCCCAAGTAGCTGGGACTACAGGCGCCCGCCACCTCGCCTGGCTAGTTTTTTGTATTTTTTAGTAGAGACGGGGTTTCACTTTGTTAGCCAGGATGGTCTCGATCTCCTGACCTCGTGATCTACCCGTCTCGGCCTCTCAAAGTGCTGGGATTACAGGCTTGAGCCGCCTCGCCCGGCCTCCTTTACTCTTTCAAACTCACATAACACATGAGAATACAAAGTCCAGCCCTGAAACCGTGCAAAGGGAAGAGAAATGGGTTACCCAAAGATGGTGCTTTGGAAAGATTGCTTATACCTGGAAAATCTAGCAAAATCATGTAGCAATGAACTTAGTTCTATCTCAGAATATATATTTCATTTGGAAAAATGAAATAACATGCACATAAATTATTTCTAAACCGGATACACTCTCTATCAGAGAAAAGGATTTCTGACAATCCTCTCTACCTGGTCACCAGAGGAGACTCCGTTCTGTAATTTAGTCTACTCTACCCTAGTCATGAACACAACCTTCAGTCTGGAGAAGCTCTAGGCCTCTAAGAAAGAAAAACTGTAAATGTAGTCACTCTGCCCTTCTATTCTTTTTATTCATTTCCCCCAACTTGGTCCTTTTAACAACCGTGTGAGATAAGCAGAATATACATTATTGCACACATTGTATAATTTGTGAAATGACTTCTGGAGAAATCAGAGGGCTTGTTGAAGTATATGGAGCAAGGGAATGTTAAAGCTAGCACTAGGATTCTTTCCAGAGGGGTGACAGACTCAGATTCAGTGTACATCACAATCACCCAGAGAGACTTAAAATTTAGATTTTGGTGTTCTCTGTCAGAGGTCTGGGGATGGGCTCAGGAATAAGCCAGGCAGAGAGAGACAAATATCATCTGATCTCACTCATATGTGGAATCTAAAAAATGTTGATTTCATAGAATCAACTCATAGAAGTAGAGTGTAGAATGGAGGTTACCAGAGGCTGAGTCAGGGAGGGGCAGGAAGGGAAAGGGGACACCTGGATCAAAGGGTGCAAAGTGATCTTTAGACAGGAGGAATAAGTTCTGGGATTTGTTTGCACAGTAGAGGGACTATAGTTAGTGATAATGTATTGTATATTTCAAAGTAGCTGGAAGAGAAGATTTTGAATGCTGTCACCACAGACAAATGATAGATTTTTGAGGTAATGAATATGCTCATTACTCTGATTTGATCATTACAAAATGCGTACATGTATGAAAACATCACATTATTCCCTATAAATTTGTGCCACCATTATTTGTCAATTAAAAATAAACGAAACTCAGAAAAGAAGCACATACTTTCAACAAATGTACCATGTAATTTTAAAGCAAAGCCTAATTTTGAAAACACCAATATGCACAAGCCCGCACACGTGCGCGCGCACACACACACACACAAAACACACACACACATTACAGAAAGACAGCCAACAAACACAGCCCACAACCATTATTCTTTTTTGTTTTTGTTTTTGTTTTTGAGACAGAGTCTTGCCCTGTCAGCCAGGCTGGAGTGCAGTGGTGCGATCTTAACTCATTGCAACCTCTGTCTCCAGGGCTTAAGCAATTCTGCCTCAGCCTCTCGAGTAGTTGGGATTACAGGCGTGTGCCACCATGCCCTGCTAATTTTTGTGGTTTTTTAGTAGAGATGGGGTTTCACGAATTTGGCCAGGCTGATATCGAACTCCTGACCTCAGGTAATCAACCTGCTTTGGCCTCTCAAAGTGCTGGGATTACAGGCGTGAACCACCGTGCCTGGCCCAGCCATTATTCTTGACACAGGACTGAACTACTTAAAAGTGAAGGATGTTTCCCAACAAAGGGTCAAGGTTTTAGTTCACATCCATTATGTTTTCTGGAACTAATATGATACTAATTCAGATGCTAAAAGTAATCATTTAAAACACACTTCCTAGGTTGCATGATAGGATGACACTTGTCAGTGTGCAATTCTATCAGAAACGTGTGCATGACAATCGTTTGAATTCATTGATACTGCTTCTCCATTGATTTAGACATATTAATTAGGACAAAGCCCACACCAGGAGTTGAACCCCTGATCTATATGCACAGTTTAATAATCATTGTACCATAGTGATCAGAAGGGATACTGTGAAAAATTCATTTGCTGCAGCTAAGCCAACAACTTTGAATTTGTGTTGAAAAACAATTACTGAGTTTAATTAGGAGCATGTAATGATGACAGCAGTTATTTCAGTGATTGATTCCAAAATTAAAAAGAGCTGGCAAACTAAGTATGGTATATCCTATGCTTTGAAAACGATAGGGAACATGGAAGTCTAAAGATCCTGCCCTGTAAGCAAATTATCAAAAACTGTATTAGAGTGCTGGCAAGGAGAATATTGGTGTCTTGAGACAGGCCTAAAGAAAGAAAAGTTTTGAAGGGTTTTATTTTTGTTTTTTGTTTGTTTTTCTTTACTTTTTTCTTACCCTAATATTGAAAACAAGGAGCAGCCTCTACAAATTCCACTAGAAAAAAAATGATCACAGAAAATATAGGCAAATGAAATGTACTCTTTGACAGCTGTCTTTCAACTTTCAAGTGTGCAGGAAATGGCTAAATAATTTGAAAGTTAACAGAGTTGGTTCAAAACCTTTGATTGATTTGATATCTGATCCATCACATCACGTCTTTAACAGGGTAGAGGATTACCTAAGTTCATATTTCTTTTCTACTTTGGTAGGCATTTGTCAGATTCTCCCCATGGGATGTTTGAAGATGCACCTGAAAGAGGTCAATAACATTTGAATTAATTCTGTATTTTTAGTAGAGACGGGGTTTTGCCATGTTGCCCAGGCTGGTCCCAAACTCCTGTGCTCAAGTTATCTGCCCACCATGGCCACCCAAAGTGCTGGGATTACAGGCATCTGCCCAACCTCTTTGAATTAATTCTGTAAAATGCCAGTTTTTAAAAAATTAACCACTGCCACCAAAATATTTTTAATATGATTTTGGTATAAAGGGGAGAATCATAGCAAAGCTGGCATAAACTCTAAAAAACACAGTTTGGAAATTGGCTATATTCCATAGGAAAAGATCATTCACTTGTTTTCCTAGATGACTGTGATGGGGTTTAGGACACACCACCTCAAAATATGGCATCTTGGCATTTGAGAAAATAGCAGAAGCAGGAAGATCATTCTCACCTTCCCCTCACTCTTCTCTGAAGTAGGTCATAAAACCTTTATTCCAGAGGTATCCTTTCTATACCCAGAAGAAAGAAACACCCTTTTCCTCCTCAAAGACACAGAGAAACCAAGAAGAACTGGAAAAAAAAGGCCTTGCTAAGTTCCTGTCAGTTTCTTACCATTAGATCATACCCTCTTTTAACAATCATACTTTTGCAAGACTGTCTACTCTTCATCAAAACTAGCATTAAAAACACACAGGTTTTCCTGTTTTTTAGGATTATTTTTTTCTGAAGGCTTTCATGTCATGGAATATTTATATTAAATAAAATTGCATGTTTTTGTCTTATTAATCTTCCTTTTCTTTTAGAGACCTCAGCCATGAACCTAGCAATGAATGAGAAAAGATATTTTTCTACATGTACAACTGGTTGTCATTATTCAATATTTTTAAGTCTCTATTTTTAAAAATGGTCTATGCAACTACATACAGCCTGTGCCCTAAGAATATATCTCATTAGATATGTAAGAATCATGCTTCACAATATTTGGATATTTTGATGGAGTTGGAAGTTTCAAGGTAGGAAAAGTGAGTCTGGTTAGAGATAATTATCAGGTATTCATTTGTCTTAAAAATGACCAAATAAAATTTCTAAAACTAGCTAGGAATCTTTGAAAGTAAATATAACTCTAAGACCCTTCAGCTAGTTAATTCATGTACTAAAGAATTGTTGACTAATAGCTAAGCCAAGAGAATGTTTGCTTCTCAAAATAAAAACCTCTCAAACAGCATTTGCTTTGCAAAAGTATAATTTTAGTTTGGCATTTCTAAGTACCATTGAAATATTTTCAACATGATTAATTTTGCAAGTAACATACTAACAGAGGCAATCATGTTCTAAAGTAGTCAGATTATTATTGTTTTGTTTTCAGCCTTGAATTGGCATTGTAAAATTATTCTTTCCATTTTTAATATACGCTTCTTGAATTCCTATCTTTAAATCATTTTGACATTCAATTTTCTGCTACCAGTTGTGGATATTCAGGTAAGGTATATGTTATTTGAAAAGTCGCTAAAGGAACAGGTTGGCCAGTATTATGGATTGACTGTCTAATTTTTATTTCTCATGTCGAGAGTTCTGTTTCCTCTTTGTATACATTTGGGTGAATGTAACGTATAAAGAGTATATCTTTCAAATAATCTAGTTACTGACATCACCAAACCCACGAAGACAGTCACCTTTGGTAAAACTGGTAGGATTCCCTCCACATGTAATCATGTTTTGTTTTTTGGGGTTTCTTATAGTTTCAGGAATTAGAACTACATGTTGTTTAAGTCAAAGAGTGATTGATTCTGTATATTATAAGCATAATTTTATTTTTTTTCCTTGAAGGTGGAAGCAAAATGGCACAGACATTGATTTTACTATGAGTTATCACTACAGGTTGGATGGAGGCAGTCTTGCAATCAGTAGCCCCTACACAGATCAAGATATTGGCATGTACCAGTGCCTGGCCACCAATCTTCTGGGGACAATTCTGAGCCGGAAGGCAAAGCTCCAATTTGCATGTGAGTTTGGGGGTAAATTTTGTAATCTGTGTCTCTGAAAATATAATATTCTTCTGATACACACATTTTAAAAATCTCACTTTGCCGATAATATATTTGAGAATGAATGTGAATTTATGGGCTTTTGACAATCTTCATTTTGTGAATCTAGATTCCTGTGTATATTAGAAACCTGCTTCTGAAAAAGAAAAAAAAAAAACAGAGAAAAGATCAACATTATTATATTTTGTGAATTATTTTCAGAAACATTTCTAAAAGTTCCAAACATAAATATTAATATAAAGATATATGATATAGCATTATTTTTCTTTTTCTTTTGCATTGGATGTTAATGTGGAGAGCAAAGGAAGAAAAAGCTGAGGGCAGAGATGTCCTCTGGGGGAGGTGGGCATTCTCCCAAGAAAAGCGATCATGCACCCCCAGTTTGATGTAGGTGGAAATAAAGTGGTTGCCAAAGGCAGGTTTTATATTAACTGTAACAATGTCCAGCTGCATCACATAAATGTCATCCAAGTAATTACCTTGGTGACATTTGGGGACATTAGCAGATGAACAATAGACATACTGCGTCTAATATCCTTTATATATAGTGTTTCCAGGGACTGAAATGTTTCATATTGGATTCAGCAAAGGCCCTGTTTGAGAGTAATTATATCTGTTGATGTGGATAAAGTAGAAGGCTTGCATTTCTCCCTTTGCACCAACCATTATGTCCCGGAGGATCTATCCAAGGAGCCAAAAAGTGAGCTGCTATACCTGCAGGGCTCATAGAAATGTCCACACTATCGCTTACTTTGAAAAAGTAATTGTTCTGAAATTTTATTAATAAATACATGCCCAAAACTCACCTTGTGAAACTATTTCAGTCATCAGTAAACACATGAATTAATAACTGGGTCTATTTCTCATTGCAAGTCTTGTGTTCCAAAGGTCATTCTACACCAGAGATCACTTGGTCTACACAGAGTTCTCTTTATGTTGACCATTGTGAAGATGGCCTTACTTCTGATTTTACACACACCACATACACATACACACATGCACACACATAAACATATATACAGATATACACACATAAATACATTGCTAACTGTATCCAAATGTATTTGTATCTATGGAAGTAAGAAGTGAATGTGGAAGTCTATTTACCTAAATAGAAGGGGGAAAAGGGCCAGTGGCTACTTTGGGACATAGGATAAAAATATTTATAACACTTGATTTCTTCATTTCAGCTAAGACTATCACCTGGAAAAATAATAGGGAACAAAATAACATAGAAACTTACGTTATAGAAATGAAGAATTGTTCCAGACTTTGAATGATTCTGCCACAGCAATTGTTTATTTCTCCTGCTTGGATAGGAGATGACCCTACAACATACACATGATATGAATCAGATTCCATAATCATAAATTTGACTTTTTGGTAAAGGGTACTCCATATAGCATATTTTATTGGCTATACCCTCGAGTTTCTCTAGAGTTATGATTCTATCTACTCTTGAAAACAGTTGAATGTCTACATCTCAAATTAATGCACTCTTTTATATAACCATATTATTTCTTCTCCTTTGTTCTGTACTTTTTAACAAAAATATGTTTTAAAATGTCCTACATTATTATATCATACCTTCTTTCTGCTTTAAAAATTTCTTGCAACTAGAAATTTCCCTAGTTAAAACTTATTTTGTCTATGCCATATCAGAGAAAGTCTCAATTAAGAAGAAATTATATGCTTTCATCTGGCTAAATGGGACAAATCAATTTTTCTGTCCTTATTAACTTTCCCATCTTATCATAACATTTTCCGTTTTGGGGCAGAAGGTGTATGACTGTTGTTCTTGAAGAGCATTTCTATTACCATTAATGCAGAAAGTAAAATGGCCTATATCCATTAACTAATCTTTCTTCTGCAAAGTTAGAGGATCTTAGGCTCTAAGAGCTTGCAAAAACAAGAACCACAACATGGTGGTGGTGTCAGGTCTGAAATATTTCTCATTGTATCCAGGGAGACACGTGCTAGAGTGTGGAAACAGAAAGAGTAAAGGGTATAAATGCAAGTCCCCAACCAAATGAAAAGCTCCTAAAGTGCATGAACTGTATCTTCATCTTCATTATAATTACTCACAACCTCCTTCATAAATTTTTAACAATATCAGTTTTGAGACACAAGGCCTTTGCTAGGATAACCACAGTAGTTAAATGCTGAGATTTTGTGAATAGAGAGGTCTGAGTTCAAATTCTTTTCGTCAAATATCTAGTAGTATGAAATTAGGTCATTTCTTAACAACATTAAGCCTCTGTTAAGAAATCTATACAATGAGAATACAGCAGTGGCCACCACATAGGACAATGACATGGAGTCACGGAGAAAATGAATGTCAAGTCCCTGATCCATTATGGACCCTAGGGAAATGACAATTCTAATTCTTCCTTTCACTATTATACCTCTCTCAACTTGGACAAACATCTATGTATTTCAAACCACTTGAATTGCTTATGGAAAAATCTTCTAGTTTACATTTTAAAACTTTCTATAAGGCTAGTTTCTTGTTCTTTTGTTTTCATGTCAAATATAATACATGTGGTTTGACATATATTATTTCACTTGAATTGGACAACAGCTGTAGGAGGCAGTTGCTATCATTGTCCCCATTTTACAGATTAGAAGCCTGAGGCTCACTGAGATTGGGGCTTCTTACAGTATGTTGTTAGAGAAAAGTTGGAACTTGTGTAAAGAAAAAAAAGACTTCAGACTCCAAAACTCATGCACTTCATCTCACGGTATTGAGTCCTTCTCAAATACTGACCACACACTTCATGTGGGCCTTCTTTCTTTGTTTCATTTGCTGGCACAGTAGTTGTCTAAATAATAAACCATATCTTCAGGACAGAATGGTTCAAATAAGCCTGGTAGTAGATGCGGGTGCTTCCTTGTCCACATCCGCTTTTGCAAGTGATATGCCAACCCCCGGCTAGTAATACCCACAGATATCCCTTTTTGCATTTCATGCCCCAAACCTCTCCATGGGATCAGGCTGAAACTAGACAACAGCTGCGACACCTTAATTAGCTTCTTCATTTGCTTTTTCCTTCATCCCTCCCTGCCTTTCTCCTAAGAGGAGTCCCTCAATAAATCATATGCACCTGAATCCTTGCCTCAGGCTCTGCTTCTAAGGAATCCAAAGTGAGACAGAGATTAAACATTTAACATGAGATCGCTGATCTACTTACTGATAGAAAAAATGGGTCCAGAAGCCCCACTCCTATGAACTCTCATAGATAAGAACAAGCTATGCATCAAAATAAAAATGTATCAACCCCTTGCTTCCCGTCAATTGGCAGTCCATTGCAAAATGTCACTTTGACCTTCAGAACAAATGGTCTTATGAACAACCTTTCAGAATATACCCTGTCCGTGGTAGAAATGCTGCAGGGACATACCTTTAGATAATTGATGGCTTTTGTTTGTCACTTTTATCCTGGTATTCAGTAATCCAAATGCACACTTTGAATTTATTTTAGACACAGACTGTAACACTCTGCTTCATCATGAATCGTCTCATCATGAAATCATCCTGAAATGTGGCCTGTGTATGAAAACTATTTAGGTGAAATATACTCCTAAATCAAATCTGTCTTTAACCAACTACGTAACTTAGACAAGTCATTCACTTCTCTGGACTTAGCTAAAGTATATTTTGAATTATTTGATTACAAAAGTCTCTTTCCACTGTTGTCATATAATCTGTCCTTCCAAATACTCAGGTAGATCCTAATTTAAGTATCTCTTTCTTCCCCAACCCAAACTCTACCCTAAAACAAATTCAGCAGGTGTCTAGTCACCAAAGGATTTTGTTATCATCCTGGCATTCTTGAATGATAAAACTAGTTTGACTTCTAAAATCACTTGTAGCTACTTTGAATTTCGTTTGTTTCTCAAAGACTTTGGTGGTAAAGGTTGAATGTAGACCTCCTCCTTTTGTATGTATGTTAATGAATTACTTTGTTTTTGTGTGTGAGAATATTACATCTGTCATTGCTGTTTAAAATGTCATCCTTGAGAAAATGAGATAGGTGTTTTGAAAGAAACCCATGATATCACTCAGATGTAATTTTTAAAGGCCCTTATAATATATAACTCTACCAATGAAAAGATAAACATTTATGATAAAAGGTAGTCATGAATGGGACTTTTTGATCCTGCACTATTTAATGTTTAATCACAGCTAGCATTTCAAATAAGTTTGCTCCATTACTGCAGAAGGAAAGGCAGCTGGGCTGGAGCCTCCTAATTGACCCTTCATTTATTTATCCTCCAAGCAACCAGAGAACACCTAATTTATATGCATCAAGCACTACACCAGGTCCTAAAGATTAAATGGTAGATAAGAAACAGCTACTTCCTGTCTTCACAGAGCAGACAGGTGAAACCTTTAATACAATTAAAAATAAGAAGAAAAGGAAAATAAAAGAAATTGCTAACGCTTACAAAGTATTATGTGGCAGGCATTGTTCCAAACTCTTTATGTAAATTAGCTCCATTGATCCTCACGATAACCCTCTGAGAGTATCACAGTCTTCACTTTCAGATAAGCAGAGATTGAGGCATAGAAGAATGAACTAGCCTGCCTAAAATCACACACAGTATGCAGCAGAGTTCGTTTTCAAATCCAGACAGAGTGGAGAGTCCATGCTCCTACCACCTACTGCACTGTCTCAAAACATCAAGTGAAGTGAGAAAGGTGAAATTAACCTATAACAGAGTGGAGCTCAAAGTGAGAAGTAGTGAAGTTTGTCTGAATTGGAGAAAAGGCAAGGGAAGCCTTTTAAAGGGAATGGGCTTGCATTGAACCTTGACATGTTAGTTTGTGTTCTAGACAGAGAAAGTGGGTGAAGAAAGTACAGGTTGGAAGAACACTGAGAGGAAATGCAGTTGTGTGAACAATCTTCAAGTATCGAAGAAAGTTTGGGGAGGTGGGCAAAAGACCTGAGAACTGAAATGCAGAAAGCTAGGGATCAGAAATGACTGGTTTTTTAGGTTGAGACTGAAAACTAATTTGGAACCACTTATAGGTAGTCCTTCATATCCAAGCCTAATCTTCAAGCAATAGGATAATTTAGAGATATTATGAGATGCCAAAGGAACATGTAAACATCCATCATAGTACAATATTCAACACTCAGTATGACATTGTGTACATGTGTTAATTTATGGTTAAATGGGTGTGCTAGTATTGCCCATTTCATATAGGGTTACTATGAGGACCAAAGGTATTATGTGGAAAGCAGAGGGCAAGGGCAACTGATAGACTGGTATGAGTTGAAGACGGTGAGATAGGCAGGGATCTGGCCATACAACTATTAATAGGCCAAGTTTTGTATTTTACTGCTTATCCTAAGAGCAATGGAACCGTCCTGAACAATGTTAAGGATGTTGAAGTTGTTTATAAAATGAAGTTTGAAGCCTGGCTCAGTGGCTCACACCAGTAATCCCAGCACTTTGGGAGGCTGAGGCAGGCGGATCACGAGGTCAGGAGTTCAAGACCAGTCTGGCCAACATAGTGAAACCCCATCTCTACTAAAAATACAAAAACTTAGTCGGGTGTAGTGGTGTACTCCTGTAATCCCAGCTACTCAGGAGGCTGAGGCAGGAGAATCGTATGAACCCAGGAGGCAGAGGTTGCAGTGAGCTGAGATCGTTCTACTGCACTCCAGCCTGGGAAACAGAATGAGGCTCCATCTCTTAAAAAAAAAGTAGTTTTAAATACCACATACTATTTCCTTAAATATGTTAGTCTGACATGTTTTGATACTATTAATATTATTAAAACCATAGTACACATACTTAGGGGGCATCCCAAACCTCAGATTTATAATAACTTATATGATGGAGTTAAAGAATTCTTGCACCACATCACAGGATTGATTTTAAATGGTTCAAGGTTAAAATGCAGCAATAATGCATTTTAAAGGGCTATAAACATGTAGGCATTTACAATCATCATAATTTTTTTCCAGAGGAATGCAAACGGTTTTACACCTGCCATGCCATTCATCTTTATTCTATACCTGTAAGCTATTCTTAACCATGTTTTACAGGTGAAGACATTAAAAGGCAGGACAACTATGTTACTTGCCCAAGGTCAACTAACCTACAGCAGACCCAGAATTTCTAACATCTTGAAACAACTTTTTAAATATATATTTATTTTGTAGACAGGGGAAGTAAATCAGAATTCTCATGAATTTAATGCCATATTCAAAGAAAAACAAAAAAAGGTAAAGTCATAACATAAAGGTCTTTGACTCCTTACAGAAGGATTCTAAGATGTTTGTGTATTTAAAGGTGATATATACTTTTATTTCTATCTTTCGGCTAGGGTCTTATAAGCAGAAACAAAACGCCTCACATTTAGAAATAAATGTTAAGAGTTTCCAAATGTCTTTAAAATTCTTTCATATATAAGAACTGTAAAACCAGTTATACATGATCCCGATGATAAGGTGATAAAATGCATTTATATCAGAAAAAGAAATTAATACCCAGGAGAAGAAGCTTTAAAAATAACACTTAAAAATGCATTTGGAAATTGTAAAGTCTCTGATAATTGTGAAGTGTGTATTAAGTGGGTAATGCATACCTAATTATAAATGAAAACGCTAAATGGTTTTAACCTTTTTTCTACATCAGAGAAGAACTAGCTGAACAAAAATCATGAAGAAATATTTTTTCTTTAATTTCTTAAATTAAAAAAGTTGGTAAATTAGTATTGATTTTTTTCAGTATCATTTTCAAATAACATAAACAATGTTACAACGGATTTAATATTCTCAATTTGTCTTAATGAAATCACAGCATAACCATGAATTGGTATCATATCAAGGAGAAAACTTTGTCTTTGCTTTTAAAAATAATTCAGATCTTAAACAAATAGAATGTAAGCAGTTGCATGGTTAAATTATAGCAAGCCACTGTTGTATTTATATTTAAAATCAACAGGGAAGCAGATTATTCAATGCTTTAGCCTCATTTTTTCCACACTATCACTGCTGGAAATCTATTTATGTATCTTATCAGAAATGGTACTTTTTCAAAATTCAGGTCTTCTCCCACTGCCTACTTCTACTTATATTCAGCAGGAGCTAGTCTTTTTACTTCATTTGAATAAAATTGCACAGGCTAAGAGTTGGGATGGGAGAGGAAAATATCAGAAAGTAAGGGATCCATTCTATCAAAATTGGGAGTTTCTGATTCAAAACTGAGACAGATGCACAAGCTGAAATGCTTGTTTATTACTCATGTTATCTGACAAATGGTTTCAAGGAATTTATGAACATAGCATGTAAAGATTTTGCTTCTAAGATTTATAAGATTGGTTCAAATTACAGTGACTTTTTTTGCATTGAAGGATGAGGCAAATATTTCTGTTGTTTGTTTATATATAAATAAATAAATATATAATACAAAGAGCATTTATAAGTAATAATTTATAGATAATTATCTGAATATATATCCAACATTGTCTACAAAGTACATCAGATTCAGGGGTTTAAACAGTAAATACAGGACAGAAGAAGGCAGGTAAGAGGCAAGACTAGCTTGCAGCTCCTGCCGGGAAGAACAGAGCAGCATGTGGAGACTCACATCATGAACGTTTGCACCGGAAACTACCTCAGGAACATAACAGGAAAGCCGACAGAATCCACAAACCCTTTGAAAGAACTGGATCACTGCTGCAGGCTCCCTGAGATGCAGAAAAGCTTTGAGTCTGCTTGCTTTCTCAACAGGGAGGCTGGTGGTCTGGGGCAGGTTCTCAACCCTGGTCACTAGCTGCCTGGAAATAGACTCAGTGCTGTTGGAGGCGGATGGGGCATGGTGGGAGTGAGACTGGCCTTTAGGACTCAGGCTGTGTGTGGGTGGGGTGAGGCCTGTGACTGCCAGCTTTTCCTCACTTTCCTGGTGAATTATATGACTCAGCAGAGGCAGCCCTAATCCCCCTGGGAATATAACTCCATCACACTGGGAAATGTACCCCCATCCCTCACAGCAGCTGCAGCAAGCCTCACCCAAGGAGAGGCTGAGCTCAGACACACCTTATCACTATCCCCATCTGGTGGTCTTTTTCTATGTGTCCTGGTAGCTAAAGACAACAATCATAATCTCTTGAAAGCTCTATTGCCCTGCGCACCACCTGAGAAACCTGAATACTTAACAAATGTCCCTAGGGCATGTTTGCATCCTCCCTATAGGACCACAGCTGATGCACTCCTGAAAGTGCCATCTCCTGGCTGGAGGCCAACCGACACAAAAACAGCACTAAACAAAAACACAACCAAGGACCCTCACAGAGTTCACTTCACTCCCCTACTACCTCCATCAGAGCAGGTGGTGGTATCCACAGGTGCAAGACCTAAAGATAGATCACATTACAGGACTCTGCAGACACTCCCCAGTACCAACCAGAGTCTGGTAGCTCCACTGGGTGCTAGATCCAGAAGAGCAAAGCAATCACTACAGTTCAGCTCTCAGGAGGCCCCATTCCTAGGGGAAGGGGGAGAACCTCAAATCAAAGGAGCACCCCATGGGACAAAAGAATCTGAACAGCAGCCCTTGAATCCCAGATCTTCCCTCTGACATAATGTACCCAAATGAGAAGAAACCAGAAAGACAATTCTGGTAATATGACAAAGTAAGATTCTTCAACTCCCCCAAAAGATTATGCCAGCTTACCTGCAATGGATCTAAACCAAGGTGAAACTTCCGAATTGCCAGGAAAATAATTCAGAAGCTTAATTATTAAGCTAATCAATAAGTCACCAGAGGCCAGGCACAGTGGCTCACGCCTGTAATCCCAGCACTCTGGGAGGCTGAGGCAGGTGGATCATGAGGTCAGGAGATCAAGACCAGCATGGCTAAAATGGTGAAACCCTGTCTCTACTAAAAAATACAAAAAATTAGCCGGGCATGGTGGCGGGCACATGTAGTCCCAGCTACTCAGGAGTCTGAGGCAGGAGAATGGCATGAATCCAGGAGGCAGAGCTTGCAGTGAGCTGAGATCACGCCACTGCACTCCAGCCTGGGTGACAGTGCGAGACTCTGTCTCAAAAAAAAAAAAAAAAAGAAAAAAGAAAAAAGAAGTCACCAGAGAAAGGTGAAGTCCAACTTAAAGAAATTAAAAACATGATACAGGATATGAAAGGAAAATTCTTCAGTGAAATAGATAGCATAAATAAAAAACAATCACAACTTCTGGAAATCAAGGACACACTTAGAGAAATGCAAAATGCACTGGAAAGTCTCAGCAATAGAATCGAACAAGTAGAAGAAAGAACTTCAGAGCTCAAAGACAAGGCTTTCAAATTAACCCAATCCAACAAAGACAAAGAAAAAAGAATAAAAAATAAATAAACAAAGCCTCCAAGAAATTTGGGATTATGTTAAATGATCAAATGACCAAACATAAGAATAACTGGTGTTCCTGAGGAAGAAGAGAAATCTAACAATTTGGAAAATATATTTGAGAAAATAATTCAGGAAAACTTACCCAGCTTTGCTAGAGATCTAGACATCCAAATACGAGAAACTCAAAGAACATATGGGAAATTCTTCACAAAAAGATAATCACCTAGGCGCATAGTCATCAGGTTACCTAAAGTTGAGACAAAGGAAAGACTCTTAATAGCTATGAGACAAAAGCATCAGGTAACCTATAAGGGAAAACATATCAGATTAACGGAAGATTTCTCACCAGGAATCCTACAAGCTAAAAGGGATTGGGGTTCTATTTTTAGCCTCCTTAAACAAAACAACTATTAGCCAAGAATTTTGTATCCAGTTAAAGTAAGTTTCATAAATGAAGTAAAGACAGTCTTTTCCAGACAATTAAATGCTGGGAGAATTTGCCACTACCAAGGCAGCACTACAAGAATTGCTAAAAGGAGCTCTAAATCTTGAAACAAGTCTTCAAAATACAGCAAAATAGAACATCCTTAAAGCATAAACCTCACAGAACCTATATAACAATAACACAATGAAAACAAGCAAACAAATAATCAAAAAAAACACAAGGTATTCAGCCAGCAAATAGCATGGTGAATAGAATAGTACCTAACATCTCAATACTAACATTGAAAGTAAATGGCCTAAATGCTCCACTTAAAAGATACAGAATGGCAGAATAAATGAGAATTCACCAATCAAGTTTCTGCTGTCTTCAGGAGACTCAACTAACACAGAAGAACTCAAATATACTTACACTAAAGGAGTGGAAAAAGATATTCCATGCAAGTGGACACCAAAAGCAAGCAGTAGTAACTATTCTTACATCAGAGAAAACATACTTTAAAGCAACAGCAGTTTAAAGAAACAAAAAGAGGAACATTATATGATGATAAAGGATTAGTCCAACAGGAAAATATCACAATTATAAATACATATGCACCTACACTTGTGCTCCCAAATTTATAAAACAATTACTATGAGACCTAAGAAATGAGATAGATGGCAACACAATAATAGTGGAGGATTTTAATACTCCATTGACAGCAACACAATAATAGTGGAGGATTTTAATACTCCATTGACAGCACTAGACAAATCATCAAGACAGAAAGTCAACAAAGAAACAATGGACATAAACTGTATTCTAGAACAAATGAACTTAACAGATATTTACAGAAAATTCTATCCAACAACTGCAGAATATACATTCCATTCATGGGCACATGGAACATTCTCCAAGATAGACCACAAAACAAGTCTCAGTAAATTGAAGAAAATCAAAATTATATCAAGTAGTCTCTCAGACCACAGTGAAATAAAATTGGAAATCAACTCCAAAAGGATCCCTCAAAACCAGGCAAATACATGGAAATTAAATAATCTGCTCTTGAATGATCAAACAAAAACCTGGCTCTTTGAAAAGACAAATAAAATTGGTAGACTGTTAGTGAGATTAACCATAAAAAGAAGAGAGAAGATCCAAATAAGCTCTATTAGAAATCAAACGGAAGATATTTCAACTGATACCACAGAAATACAAAAGATTATTGAAGGCTGCTATGAACACCTTCACACGTATAAACTAGAAAACCTAGAGGAGATGGATAAATTCCTGGAAATATACAACTTTCCTAGATTAAACCAGTAAGATGTACAACCGGAACAAGATAGGAATGCCCATTTCACTCCTTCTATTCAACATAGTACTGGAAGTCCTAGTCAGAGCTTTCAGACAAGAAAAAGAAATAAAGGGTATCCAAATTGGTAAAGAGGAAGTCAAACTGTCTCTGTTTGCTGATGTTATGATTGTAAACCTAAAAAACCCTAAAGATTCATCCAAAAAGCTCCTGAAACTGGTAAATGAATTCACCGAAGTTTCCAGATACAAAATTAAAGTACACAAATCAGTAGCTCTGCTATCTACCAACAATGACCAAGCTGAAAATCAAATCAAGAACTCCACCCCTTTCACAATAGCTGCAAAAACAAACAAACAAACAAACACTCAGGAATATACCTAACCAAGGATGTGAAAGACCTCTACAAGGAAAACTACAAAACACTGCTGAAAGAAACCACAGACAAAACAAACAAATGGAAATGCATCCCATGCTCATGGATGAGGAGAATCAATACTGTGAAAATGACCACACTGCCAAAAGCAATCTACAAAGTCAGTGCAATTCCCATCAAGATAGCACCAACATTCTTTTCAGAACTAGCAAAAACAATCCTAAAATTCATATGGAACCGAAGAAGAGCCCACAAAGCCAAAGCAAGACTAAGCAAAAAGAACAAATTTGGAGGCATCACATTACTTCACTTCACCCTTTTCTCTGAGGCCGTAGTCACCAAAACAACATGGTACTCGTATAAAAATAGGCACATAGACCAATGAAACAGAATAAAGAACACAGAAATAAAGCCAAAAACTTATGGTCAACTGATCTTCAACAAAGCAAACAAAAACATACAGTGTGGAGAGGACACCCTATTCAACAAATGGTGCTGGGATAATTGGAAAACCCCGTGTAGAAGAATGAAACTGGATCCTCATCTCTCACCTTACACAAAAATCAACTCAAGATGGATCAAAGACTTAAACATAAGACCTGAAACCATAAAGATAATAGAAAATAACATTGGAACAACTCTTCTAGACAATGGCTTAGGCAAAGATTTCATGACCAAGAACACAAAGCAAACACAACAAAAACAAAGATAAATAGATGGGACTTAATTAAACTAAAAAGCTTCTGCACAGCAAAAGAAATAATCATCAGAGTTTACAAACAAGCCACAGAGTGGGAGAAAATGTTCACAATCTATTTATCCAACGAACGACTGATATCTAGAATCTACAAGGAACTAAAATCACCAAGAAAAAAACAATTCCATTAAAAAGTGGACTAAGGAAATGAATAGACAATTCTCAAAAGAAGACATACAAATGGCAAACAAGCACAAATGGGAAAATACTTAACACTGCCAATTATAAGGAAAATGTAAATCAAAACCACAATGCAATACAACATCCCTCCTGCAAGAATTGCCATAATCAAAAAATCAAAAAACAATAGACATTGGCACAGATGTATTGAAAAAGGAACACTTTTACACTGTTGGTGGGAATGTAAACTAGTACAATCACTATGGAAAACAGTGTGGAGATTCCTTAAAGGACTAAAAGTAGATCTACCGTTTGATCCAGCAATCCCACTACTTGTTATCTACCCAGAGGAAAACAAGTTATTATACAAAAAAAAAAAACTTGCACACACTTGTTTATAGCAGCACAATTTGCAACAGCAAAATTATCAAATGAGCCCAAATGTCCATCAATAACAAGCGGATAAAGAAAATGTGGTATATATAGCATGGAATACTACTCAGCCATAAAAAGGAATGAAACAATGGCATTCACAACAACCTGGATGGAATTGGAGACTATTATTGTAAGTGAAGTAACTCAGGAATGGAAAAATCAAACATCATATGTTCTCATTCATATGTGGGAGCTAAGCTATGTGTACACAAAGCGTAAGAACGATACATTGGATTTTGGGGATTGGGGGAAAGGGTGGGGGGTGGTGAGGGATAAAAGACTACACATTGGGTACAGCGTACATGACTCAGTTGATGGGTGCACCAAAATCTCAGAAATCACCACTAAAAAGCTTATTCATGTAACCAAACACCACCTCTTCCCCAAAAACCTACTGAAATAGAAAAAAAGGAAAATAAATAAATAAATAACATTATTGGAACAACAAGAAAACCAAAAACAAATAAACAGCAAATACAAATAATAAAGAGTTTTGATGGAAATCCACTGAAACGTTAATTATGTTTTAAAGCAGGAGTGTCCAATCTTTTGGCTTCTCTGGGCTACAGTGGAAGAAGAATTGTCTTGGGCCACATATAAAATAAACTAATTCTAATAATAGATGATGAACTAAAAAGAAAATTGCAAAAAAATCTCATAACATTTTAAGAAAGTTTACGAATTTTTGTTGGGACACATTCAAAGCCATCCTAGGTTGCATGCAGCCTGAGGGGCTGTAGGTTGGACAAGATTGTTTTAAGGTATTAATTTATGCTCTTCTTTTCCCTAGAAGTATAATATATATTGAAAAGTACAAAAAAAAAATGAGCAGATAGATCAATGAAGTATTACTAAGCCAGATCCAGAAAAAGATATTACCAACATCCCCAGAAGGTCCACCCATTATGTCCCTTTCTAGTTACGACTTCCTCCTTCTGCCTCAAAGCTAAGCCATATCTCAATTTGTGAATTTCTAATTATTATTGCTTTTTAAACTTTATGTGAATGAAAGCATGCAGTATATAATATATTTCTTCAAGTCTGAATTATTAGCCAACTATGTTTCTGAGATCCATTTATATTGTTGTCGGTGGCTGTAGTTCATTTTTCTCATCACATATAATATCTTATTGTATGAATATAATATAGTTTATGTGGAACTTTTACAATTATTGGAAATTTGCATCATTTCTAAGTGCATTCTTCCATGATTATTCTTGCACATATCTTTTGGTAGAGCTGTGTAAATGTTTCTCTGTTGTTTACCAGAAGCAGAGTTATAGGGCAACTGGGCATGCACAGGACAATTTTAAAAGATAACACCAAATTGTTGTCTCTAGTGGTTTTATTAATTTGTACTCTTTCCAGTAATGTTTTTTTCTATATTCTTGACAATACTTGATGTGATTAGTCTTTTAAAAAATTTTAGCCTTTTGGGGGGGCATAGTAAAAACTATCTCATTTTAGTTTAGCTTCTGTTTCCTGATTACTAATGAAATTGAGCACTTTTTATTAATATATATATTGGCTATTTGGAAATCTCCCTCCCTCTCTTTGGTTTCTAGGAATAACTTAATTCATTTTTCCGTATTTTAATTGAGTTGTTTTTGTTTTCATTAGTGATTGATTCTAGAGAAGGGCACATGGTTGCTTTCATGTGCAGGATACCACTTCTACTGTGTTGCTTGCCTTTTCACTCTCTTCACCATGTCTTTTGATAAACAAAAAAATTAATTTTAACACAGTTTAATCTATTTGTCTTTTTCTTTTTAAGATGTTTTTTGTAAAAAGTTTAAGAACTATTTGCCTGTCTTGAGGTCATAAGTATATTTTCCTATATTATCTTCTATAGTGTATTTTGTCCTGCGTATTTAAAATTATAATGCACCTGAATTTTATATATTTATTCATTTATTTGTATTGTGTAAAATAGGTTCAATACACGTTTTTTTCTATAGGGGTCCAATTGAGCCAGAACGTATATGAATGATACAATCCTTTATTTGCTGTTCTGCAGTGTCATCTCTAAAGGGAATTAAGTCTGCATGCCTGCTTGAGCCTGCTTTTGACCTCTTTTTTCTCTCTTCCTTTGTTGTATTTGTCTTGCTTGTGTAAATGCTGTATTCTAGTAATTACTGCAGTCTTACAGAAAGTCTTAATATCTGGTAGCTATTAAAATAGACATTTTTAAAAAAAAAAAAAAGAAAGAAAAAAGAGGCTTGAGTTGTAAGTGAAACCCAAGGAGAATAAAATCCAAAGAGAACCAGAGGAGAATAAAAATTCATGCCATAAGATCCAATCCATTATGAAAATTGAGCTTTAAAAAGCTTTAGAATTAGTGACCAAAGTGAAGAGGGGTACATATCTTTCATGGGTTAAAAATAAAACAACTGTTTCTATGAGTATAATCACACACTCTGAGTGTAAAAAGCCTGAGGGAAGCTTCTCCTGTGAACCTGCATCAAGAGTAGTGGGTAATTCAGTGGATTACAGTCCCCTCACAGACAGACAATGCTGGCTTTCTTATGGTAGCTTCCTATAGCATACCTCAAAAATCATAGCTACCATGTATGAGGTATTTAGTAAGCCTTTTACATAACATTTGTTAGAAAACTTCCCAAACTATGTGCCCGGTTTACTACCAGTATAGCCAGTGTCACCAGACATCTCACTATTCTCTGACTGTAGCTGTTACAACAGCATCAATAGGTTCTCTAAAATGCAGGCAATAGAAACGAGTTGCTAAATTTGTCAAACTTTAAGTGAATGTAATTTTTTGGTGTGTTAGTTGGCTCTTCTTGATGGAAGGCTCACAACCTGTAACTGACTGCAGAGCTTCTGCTTACCAATTTCAGAAAACTAGGTTTAGAGTATTTCCTTTGAGCATTCCTTCATGTGCTTTTATGAGGCAAAGTCTCCTTCCCTATTTCCAAGATGGATACTTTGGAAAGGTAACATGTTCTAGTTCTCAAATTGATGTCAGTACACTCATGTTACTTTCTTCTCTATTTTTGTAGCAGTGAGGGAATAATGGGAATTTATACAAAAAAAGCACATGAGTATTTCAAGTTCTGTGATGTTGAACACATTCTCTATGATGTATGCTTTAGTTGTATCTTCCTCAAAGTAAGTACCAACCTTCCTATAGTTATTTCTAATTAAACAGCATAATCTAGTTTAATCCTCAAAACTATCATGTAAAATAGAAGATACTATTATAATTTCAATTTTATATATGAGGAAAATTAAGTTCAGAGAAGTGAAGTAATGTGCCCAAGAACATCAAGAAATACTGAAGTTGGGCCTGTAATCTCAGCACTTTAGGAGGCCAAGGTGGGTGGATCACCTGAGGTCAGGAGTTCGAGACTAGGCTGGCCAACATGGTGAAATTCTGTCTCCACTAAAATTATCAAAATTAGCCAGGCATGGTGGTGGGCACCTGTAATCCAGCACTTGGGAGGCTGATGCAGGAGAATCACTTGAACCCAAGAGGTGGAGGTTGCAGTAACCCAAGATCGCACCATTGCACTACAACCTGGGCGACATGAGCGAAACTCCATTGCACTCCAGCGTGGACAACAAGAGTGAAACTCCATCTCAAAAAAAAGAATAAATAAATAGTGAAGCTGGGATTTGATGCCAGATATTCTGACATTTTAACCACTTCCTTAATCATTCAACTGATGCTTGTCAAATTTTAATGTGTACAGGAATTACTTGGAGATCTTATTAAATGCAAATTCTAATTCAGTAGGTCTAAACTGGGGCCCAATATTCTACATTTTTAACAAGATCACAGGTAACACTGATGGTGCTGCCCTGGACAGATATCAGATGGTGGGTAGCAAACAGTCTCAAAGTGAACCTTAGGTTAATGTCTAAAGACAATCAAATAGCAGCATTAACATAGGGGTCAACACAAGGTGATAGAAAGAATAGCTCTATTATGATGTAAACAAATCTTAGGCAGAAAAACAATTGGTAATTGGTATTTCCCACCACTAAGATGGTCATTCAACTATCCATTTATGCATCCAAACAATGCATGTTTGTTAAGCACCTACCATGTGTGTCAAACACAGGTGCAAGCAGTAAGCAAAATAAGGTCTATTTTCTGTATTTGTGCATTTGCCCAAGTATAAATGCAGACTTGCTTTCTAAAAAAGGAATTATATGAATGTCATTGGAATAAAACACTAGGAAAAAAATGTGCTTGAGCATTAACCAAAGCAATAGGTTTTCAAACTGTATTTCCTTGCCAGAAATACTATCCTCCTAGGCAATGTTTCTACTCATGACAGAAAATGCAAATAAGGAAGAGTCTACATCTATAGACGTGATTTAACAAGTCAATTGCAGGTGTTTTTCCTCCTTTTTGAGAATTGTGCGGTTGAGAGATCTACTTTCACATACATATTAATGAGTTGTTTTGCATAAATCAATTCTATTTTTATGAATGGAGATTATATAACCCTCCTGTAATTCTTCCAGAAATCCCATCCAAACAGGCTACTAGAGTTCTTCTTACTAGGGTATGTCCCTTGAGCACAAAGGATTTTATTTTAATTATTTCATCCATTTTTAAGCAAAAGTAATCAAATATAAACAACTGTGCTGGAGGCTGCACCCTCTGCCAGCTGCCTCTCAGCCTTCTGGAAGGCTCTCTGTTTTTTTCTGTTTGTTTTTGTTTTTTTGTCCTTTTCTCAGTACTCATTTAGAAAGTAATCCTATTGTTTTCATTTAAAAAGGTATGAAATGTAGCTGATTCAAACTTTAAAGTTTATGATTCCTTTTTGGCAAGTCTAGCTGACTATGGGCTCTGAATATTATTATTGCTATAAATATTGAAGTTAATAAAAACTTATATGTGTCCAGTGAGCCAAAATATGGGCAAAATATTTCCTGAGCTTGCTTAAATTTTCACAGCAAGTGAATGGCAGAGGCAGAACTTTAAACCTGGGTCTGATGGGCAAGAGAAGTCAGGCTTCAAACACAACCCTGGCATTTCAAAGCATCTCCCATGTGGCAGATGTCCTAAAGAAGCATCTCACTCCTACCTGTGGTTCCAGTTATCTCAGTCTATCCTCCACCTGTCTTCTGTGGTTAACAGGGGGAAATGTCAGAGTCTGTGATGCACTGGATAAAATTGTCCTCCCCTGAGCTCCACATTTTCACAGCTGGAGTGAAGAAGGTGTCTTGGCAAGACTCCCACAAACACACACTCAAAACACACATCCTCACTCCCACATTTGCCTTGACATCATCATCTCTGCTTTCATGAGGTCTTGATTCCTGTGTACATAAGGCAGTAAGCCTACAATTCTTAGGTCACCCCTCATTGCCCAAACCTTCATCTACATATAGCTCTGCATGTTCCCGTATCTGACACTACTTCTCAATCCTCCACAGCTTGTGAAATTCTTCCTTGCACCTCCTAAAACCAAAGTCAATCATCAGGAAAATCTTTGCACACTTAAAGTTTCCCCTGAAAGTCACCCTGACTGTGTTGTTTCAACTGACGTTTGGCTTCCATCTGAAGATGCTTCTCTTCTCTGGCTGAACTGCTGATTCTTTTCTCCAATACCCCTCTTATCACTAGGTCTGTCAGTAGGGATAGAGTCTTCCCATCTCCTCCATGCCATTTCCAGATGATCCCTCCTCCCTCATACCTAATTCCTCTGCCATTAAAATCGTGCCATGAGCCCACATTACTCATAACTTCTTTATTGCAATCATGTTCTCATCCCCTAAACTCCAACATTTCTTGAAGATTTTATCCTTAGGTCACTGTAATTCTCTGCATAATACTCCTGTCATATATCTTGGCCATTTCAGTCTTTGGTGAATTTGGTATTCAGTACTCAATATCCTGATTTGCCAGTTTCTTGACTTCTTTGCTTCCATTGCCCTTGTTTATTGACCCATCTTAGCCAATAGCCATGCTGCTGAGATGACTCTTTTAAGACTTTGTCAATGTCTAAAGTTGCCAGTTCCACCCATAATCTGATTTTCAACCTTCCCAACTTTTGACTGTCTTACTCACTCTCTATAGTCCATGGACTCCAACAATAGTTTGACTCTGCTAGGTACTATAATTCACGAATCCTAACAACTACTCCTGTCCTTCTCCTGCTTCATCTTGTCATTCCCTCTATACTGAGACAAAGGCAAAAAACACTTCTTCCCATTGACTTTTAAGTCACTTGCTCATCACTTGCACATCAATGATTCACTTTCCCCCTTATTTCATTCATCTGGTGAAATCTAAGCCATGGTGAAATCCAAACCAAAATTTCAATCTAGAGAAAAATCCAACCATGACACCTGCTTTCACTTTCCAATTAATGACCACTGACATCAGTGGCCCATTAAGTGGGCCATTAATGTTGCCTGACATTAAGTCACCATGAAGTTCAAAGAT
Source organism: Colobus angolensis palliatus (assembly GCF_000951035.1). NCBI lineage: Eukaryota > Metazoa > Chordata > Mammalia > Primates > Cercopithecidae > Colobus > Colobus angolensis. Next base: position 4,519,235 of record NW_012114711.1, read on the forward strand.
GTTACTGTATTGTTGGCATCTTTAGTCTAGAAAGGTCCTCTGTGTGTGGAAAAAAGTATGAGCTAGTATTTTTCTCCCATAAATGTCAACTAACTCATCCTCACATATCTCAAACAACATTTTCCTGGAGCTTTAATATAATTTACATTATAAACTGCTTGATACTTAGTTCTGATTCAGGTCTGATTCATTGCTTAGTTCCTGAGCCAGGATGGACTTTGCCTGTACTTGTGATGTCAAGGTAATTTGGTACTCTGACTAACTAGATGTGTTTCAGTTGCTTACCTCTAGAGTCATTTCCCCCAAAATAATTCCAATGAAACGTTAAAACACACAGTAAAGGCAGCCTGTTTCTTTTTCCAATCCCATCTATCACACACCATTGGATTTCTGTTTTGCTACAAAGTCCTGAAAGTTTTGGCCCTTTATTTTTATCTCACAACCTAGACCCACTTCTTAAACATTGCCTAGCTTGCCTTTCCCTTTTAAAATCCACCAACAATCACTTTCTGTGTTGAAATTATCTCTTCCTACATCTAACTGTGGGAAGAACAGCCTTTTCATTGTGCTATTCTCTGAGGACAAGCATAGAAGCACTTTTTTTCTTATTTTTGTGTGACTTTTTCCTCCTTAGTGGTTACCAGTTTTTACTACAATTGTGAATCCTGACAATATATAACATTTAAAAATAAGGAAAAGCTATTAATAATATCACCTGAGCCAGAGACAGCCACTGTTAACATTAGTAGATTCTTCTAAAAATTTTTCCTTATACAAATCATAAACACACACACAGATGGATGAATATTAATTGTGGATAACTATTTCACTTTACAAAAGTAATACAACAAGCACTTTAAAGCTTTTTCCCTACTAGTCATTTTAGAGAATATTTTAACAAAAAAAAAAAATATGGAGAACAATTAAGATTTCAGAATTTGCAAAGTTTGCATATTCATGATCTGTTTTTTAAAATTCAGGTCTCCTGACTAAGATGCTTATTTTAATGCAGAGAAATAAGTTTTTGTGGATACCACACCAAAGGGGAAAAACAGGCTGACTCTGGAAGCAAATAAGAGAGTCCTTCTTGCCAATATGACCTAGGGAAAGAGACAAATAGTGAGAAGATGCATCTCCGAGAACCTTCAGGCTGGGTCACTGTAAATCCTACTGGATTTGACTCAACCCAAGGCATAAGTAATGTTCTTACGGCATTTCCTTAATGAAGACTCCATATTGAAAGAAGATATTGCATGGACAATGTTGGGAAATCAGAATGCTCAATTTCTACATTTTCTTCCTCTGAACTGCTAAGACTGTATTTAGAGACAGGTAGGGTCCAATGTGCATGCTCTAATCTAATTAGTGTACTTCAATCATCCTCTTCTATTTTGCCAGCGGGCAAAGCCCCTTCAGAATACCTAATTATTATTCCAGACTCCTGTCTTAGTTTTCATCAGAGGACTTGTATATTTCATTAACTTCAGTCCTTCTACCAACTCTCCTTACCAAGCCCAGCATTGTGATACCATGTCCTTTACCCTTATGTTTTTGAAAGCAAAAGAAGAAATACATGCATTTTTATTATTCATTCTTTTATCTCACTAGTCTTTTTCTGCAAAAATTTGAGGTCTCAATAGATATTGAAACAGACTTTCACCCTTTTCCATGAAATAAATAGTTATTGGTTGGTGTTCGTATACTCTATAATAATTATATGTTGATAAATGGTTATGTAATGGCTGCATACTGGAAGGAAAAGTCCTTGCAGGTAATTTTGTCTCCTAATTACATAAAAATTGGTTAAGCAGTCATGCATATTAATAACATCATTTTCAACTGATTTGACTTATCAAAATTATTAAACTTCTACCTGGTCATCTAAGGCCGGACAATTTTTCCACAGGATGGGGAGTTGGAGGACAATGGTTTCAGCAGGTATTATATTCTCCTACGGAGTGTGCAACCTAGATCCCTCGCATGCACAGTTCACAATAGGGTTCACACTCCTGTAAGAATCTAATGCCACTGCTGATCCGACAGGAGGCAGAACTCAGGTGGGAATGCTCTCTCACCTGACACTCACCTCCTGTTGTGCAGCCAGATTTCTAACAGGCCACGGACCAGCACTGCAGCCCAGGGGTTGAGGACTCCTGATCTAAGGAGTAATCTCAACCTTTGTCTCTCTCTATCCAAAACAACCATAACTGTATTGTATAAAAATGATTTATTCTCTGCACATACACATGAATTTATATAAATGGAATTGTTCTAGTAATCAATATTTTTCTTTAAAACTTTTAAGTTATAAAAAATTCAAGCATACAGAAATGTCTAGAAAAATATTATAAACATTTTTATTTAAATATGTGTTAATGTTTTTGCATTTTTGCTTCATATCTTTTTTAAAGACATAAAATGTACCAATACTGCCAATTTTCATCTCATGCTTTCTTTCCCTCCCTTCCCAGAAGTAACAACTTTCCTGAAGTTGGTGACAAATTTTTGAAGTGTGGCTTGGAATTTTTATTATCTTTGTTTATAATATTTACATAAATGTCATCAGAGTGCAATTTCTTTGGCCCTTTTTTCACTCTCCATTCAGTTTTTTAAATTCTGCTGTATTTCTACTTGTTTTTTTAACTGTTGTGTAGTATTTCATTGAATTAATGAACGAAGTTTATTTAATTTCAACAAAGGAATGAAAATAAAATTTAATCCTTTTTTTTTTCAGAAACAATATACTATAAAGGTATTTTTTTTGTTTGTTTTTTGTTTTTTTTGAGACGGAGTCTCGCTCTGTCCACCAGGCTGGAGTGCGGTGGCGCTATCTCGGCTCACTGCAAGCTCCGCCTCCCGGGTTCC
>NW_012114711.1:4523974-4548723 GCF_000951035.1 Colobus angolensis palliatus
AGAGACAAGGTCTCCCTATGTTGCCCATGCTAGTTTTGAATTCTGGGGTTCAAACGATCCTTCTATCTTGGCCTCCTAAAGTGCTGGGATTACAGACATGAGCCACCAAGCCTATTATAGAATCTAATTTTTAATTAAAGTTCTTTGGTTTATCTGTATTAAATATCTTAAGGATTATAATTTTGTAAGCTGTGAAATAATCTGGGAGGCTATTGAGTCATTAAGATGTTAGACGTGAAAGTGTGGGTGAGAGGTAGCAATGGAGACTAAAAAAAGTGAGATATTGTTGAGAAATTTTGGATGTTAAACCAACAACATTTGCTATAAGGTGGGATGTGGGTTTTGAGAAAGAGGACGGTATCAAATATGGCCAAATGGATAATTAATGTTTAGTATTTACTTTGATGAGGAAGACTTGAAGAACTACTCTGAATAAAGAATTAAGAGTTCAATTTCAGAGATGTCCTGAGGTTGGATATAAGGGTCTGGATTGCCAACAGAAAATCTGTGCTAGCCATATGAATCTGAGAATTATCTACATATAAATGTTACTTGAAGCCTTGGGAGTAATTGAAGTCACCAGGAGTAAATTTTTCAATCAAGAAGAAAAGAGGCCGGGCGCAGTGGCTCAAGCCTGTAATCCCAGCACTTTGGGAGGCCGAGACGGGCAGATCACGAGGTCAGGAGATCGAGACCATCCTGGCTAACACGGTGAAACCCTGTCTCCACTAAAAAATACAAAAAACTAGCCGGGCGAGGTGACAGGCGCCTGTAGTCCCAGCTACTCTGGAGGCTGAGGCAGGAGAATGGCGTGAACCCGGGAGGCGGAGCTTGCAGTGAGCTGAGATCCGGCCACTGCACTCCAGCCTGGGCCACAGAGCGAGACTCTGTATCAAAAAAAAAAAAAGAAGAAGAAGAAAAGAAGGCAAAGAAATAAATCCAAAATAATTCCAATGATTAGACATCAGGAAATATAAATAGAAATGTTCATGCTTTTAAATGGCTACATGTCATCTGATTATATGTCTTTATCATAATTATTCTAAACAAATGTCTCTTATTGGACTTTGTTAGGCTTCATTAGACAGTAATAAAATAACTATCTATTATATATTACTTTACTCATTTGCGAATTATATGTGCACAGTAGACATTGGGAAGTTGAATTGCTGGGAAAAATAGGTTATACATTTTAAATGTGAATGCATCTTGATTAACAACCCTTGAAAAATGGTTATGCCAAATGATACTTTCAACAGCACCACCTGAATATGCTATTACATCAATCCCTCTTGATATTATATATTGTTTAATATGTACTGTTAGCAATCTGATGGGTGACAAATTATTGTTGTTTTGATTTGGATGTCTAGGGTTATTAGTAAAATCAAACTTTTCTCATCTGCTTATTGGCAACTTAAAATTATTTTGTAAATTTCCTAAATAAGGTCTTTGCTTAGTTTTCTGTTGAAGGATTCAAATTGATTTCCAGGAATTATTTTAAATATGTTAATATTTTTCTTTTACGAATTATGTGAATACTCCCATTTTTATTTTAACTTTGCTAGTTGTATTTTTATGATACAGAAATTTTGGCAAAAACATTGTTTTGTAATTCAATTTCTCTCTCATTTTCTTTATAATTTTTTTTTGTGGCACATGCAGAAACATTATTTAAGCCCTGTGATAATAAAAAGTGTTTTTGGTCAGTACTCTTATAATTTCATTAATTACTTCGAGGCCTTTGATTCACCTAGAATATTTTGTAATGAGCCTGAGGTAAACACCCAATCTTGCTTCCCCACCACTACCCTGTGAAATTTCCCCAATTCCATTTAATAAGTAGTTCAGTGTTGGCAGAGGCCATTTTCCACTTCAAGTCCAAGAGATTTTCTGCTGTGGAGGCAGTACAATATAGTAGTTAAGAGTGAAGTTTCCAATTACTCTAAATAATTTTCCCCTTTCACATCCCTCCCGGCAGGGTAGAACACTAGCTGGTGAAAGCGAGCTGTTCCACAAAGCTCAAAGCTACACCAAAGGGTCATATTTCTCCTCTAGAGAAAGCCCATTTAACAACTAAAGACAAACTTTTAAAATGGCAGCACTGCCTAGATCTTAGTGGTTTCTGGTGCCTTATTCTTCCTGTATATAGGTCAGATACAAAGGTTTAAAAGTCAGCATTAAGACCAAATGCAGCATCTAAACTAGAGAAAGTGAGTGAGGAGCTGCCTTGAAGTCCATTCTGTCAATTTCATTTTAACCTGATTTATTTGGCTATATGTTTGCCCCCTCTGCATTTCCTATATCAAATCCATCACAAATCAGTCCCCTCCAAGTTGTATTGGAAAAGCAATATATGTGATTGAGATATTGTTAACAACAAAGCCAATTCTGGTCCCAGAGCTGTTAGATTCTGATTGATAAAACTTAATATTTTGAAGGGAGGAAGAAAAAAAAAAAAAACTATTATTCCAACTATTTTATTTGTAGTGTGGAAGAAGTTCCTTTTATCTCCTCTACTCTCATTGTAGTGGTGTGACTGAAATACCAATAAATTATTGAATGCAATATCCAGATGTCCGGATGATTTTTTGGTGCTGTTTTTACTTCTTAGTGAGCAAGAGGAAAGAGAGTTGAGGTTCTGCAAAAAGTGTCAAAGCTTAGCAATAAAATAAGATTTCATTGAACAGAAACTAATGAAATCACTCAATTTATTTCCCTTTCACTGTTGTAATGCAGGTAAATCTTGCTTCATACAAGTCACAAAGCTTGAGTGTGCAGTGGCCTGACTCTGGCATTGCATGGTTTATGTGTGAGGGACGGGAAGAGTACTCATAAATACCTTTAATAAAAAAGGGTGGGATGAAGCAGCTTAGTCTTTCAAATAAAAGAAGTTTGAGTGTCTGGGGATCATGGCTGTTTAAAAGTCAACTTTCTCAACTTTTTCTCCTCATGTCACCTTTTTAATATCATTGGGTTCCCTGAAGACCTATATCTCCAGTTCATCTTGGCACGCTTAGTTTCAGGTTTTATCTGCTCCCTGGGGGCAGCTACTTTTTTCTTAGAGTGCTTTCATTTTCTTTTATCAGATGCACTTTGTAGCTGCGTCATAGATTAGCCAAGCATGCCTGATTAAGATATTAATCTGGAGTGTTGGTTATGAGATAGACCCAGTGGTCAGCAAACCTTTTCTGTAAAAAGCCAAATAGTAAATATGTTTGATTTCCAGGCCAATGTCTCTGCTGTTATTGGGTAAAAGGAGCCACCCATAAACACATGAATATGGCCGTGTTCCAATAAAACTTTATTCACAAAACAGACGGTGAGTAGGATTTAGCTCATGGATTGCAGTCTGCAGAGCACTGGAGTTCACTCAAAACACTTTATAGATGTGTCCTGCCAGTGATGACTGTTAACATTTATTAAGCATTTGCTAAAAATTCTCCTTAGATAATCTCATTTCTCATATTATTTACTAAAACTAAAGTGTGGGTACTGTTTATCACCATATTTATAGATAAATAACTGAAGAAGACAGAGATCAAGTAATTTACTTGTACATGGTAGAAGGGCATTTGAACTCAGGCTCACTCTAGGGCCTAAGCTTCTAAACACTCTGCCATAATGCTTTTCTAATTAATTAATAGAAATGCAAATGCTGTGAAAATCCATTTTGTTAAGGTATTTTTATCTAAGTAAGTTTTTTTTTAATTTTTAATAAATGAAGTGTCACATATGTTTCAGCTTACTATTCACAGGACACTAGATTACCATTATTATTCAAATGTAACTGTTTAATTTCTATTTTGGGAAGATTAACCATGAATTTATTGGCAGTGGAAAAACAAAAAGGACTAGATACAAGATGCATAAAGTCACCATGAAGAGATGAAAACAGACAGGGATCTGGACTTACATGAGTTGAGTCTTTAAATTCTGGCTCTATCCTTTACAATGTATGACTTTGCATGTTACATTCTGAGCCCTAATTTTTTCATTCATGAAACTAGAAAAACACAAGCTCTACATCTACATTAAAATTATTTTGAGAATCTATTAAATTACTAAATGTAGACATGCTTGTATAGACGTATCCATATATAATAATATTTGCAGTATACTATATATCATATATATACACACACATACACAAACACACAATAGTATATATTAAATAGTCATTTTTTTAGAGGAGTAAAGAAATTCTGTGTTTAAATGATATAAGTTAAAACTGCTTTGAATTTCGATCAAAATTTTAGAGTAGATTTTCGCAGGTTCTGAGGCATAAAGAGTTCTTGAGGGTCATGTAGGCCATGCCTCTGTCTTCAGGAAGAGATACCCTTAAGCCAATGCAGATGAGATCCTGTCTATTTCTTTTAGAGAAGCAATTTAGTGAAAGTGCCTATAAACCATTTGCTGATAGAAAGAGAACCTCTTGAATACAAATTGACTCCCTGATTGCAAGTGATTTTGTGATGATAAGCAAGAGAACTTTTCACAAACACAGAATATCAAAAACAATTTTTTTGTTTGTTTTCGTGAGTCAATTTGCCTGTGTGCCTGTGGCTTCCAGATGGGGGTTCCGATTCAAAACATCCAGAGTCTCCATCGGTACTTAATATGCAACATAACACCTCTTAGTGTCTAGAGGTGAGTCTTAATATTTTATACCATTAACCGTGTAGTCCCAAAGATAGATTCAGGGCAGATGTTTGATGTTTGGGTTGCTGAATATCATAGCGAGTTTCTCTGCCTATCTTTGACAGTTTCGTAGCAGTAACCACATCACCCTTCTTATCATTGGTGCTTTAGATAATAATTCCCTGAAAGAAAACAAAAATTGAGGTGATTTTATAATACATTCTGATATGGTTTGGCTGTGGCCCCACCCAAATCTCATCTTGAATTGCAGTTCTCACAATCTCCACCTGTTGTGGGAGAGACCCTGTGGGAGGTAATTGAATCATGGGGGCGGTTACCCTCATGTTGTTCTCTTGATAGTGAGTGAGTTCTCACGAGATCTGATAATTTAATAAGGGGCTTGTCTCCTTTTGATTGACACCTCTCCCTGATGCCGCCATCTGAAGAAGGACGTGTATACTTCCCCTTCTGCCATGACTGTAAGTTTCCTGAGGCCTCCCCAGACATGCTGAATTGTGAGCCAATTAAACCTCTTTCCTTTATAAATTACCCGGTGTCAGGTATGTCTTTATATTCTCTACTTTTTGAAGAAAAAATTAAGAAACTGGCTGTTTAAACTTAATGTGAAGTATCAGAGAACTCTATGTGCCATGGGGAAATAAAATTAGAGCAACATTGGTTTGCCACCAGTGGAAACTAACCAATCTTGTCTATTTAGTTCATTGTTGCATTTTCAGCTGCTAGAGCAGTACTTGGCACCTTGTAGTTGCTTAATAAATTTGGTAGATTAGACCTGCCTTAAATGTCTACAGCACACTCTTTTTGTTTGGCTTTCTGTGAAAGCAGATCTCATGGCAAAGACATGAACTATGTAATGTATTTAGGTGGTATTTTCAGAAGTACAGTGAAGGAGTAGGTAAATAGGGAAAGGAGAAAACCCAAAAATTCAGGAAGAATAGGGTAATTAATTGGTTGCCACTGTGGGCAGTTGTGGCTCCGTACAGCTGAGTGCCCCCAACAACTATCAAGCACATCTCATTATTAGCCCAACATAGCCCAAGTAAACTGGGACATTTACTCATTACCTTCTGTACCTCACTGGTTAAGGATCAGTCCTCAGGACTTCAGTTGCTAGTAATCTGGCCCGCTTTCTATGTAGACAAGTATGTATCTGTGGAATAAAAAATAATTTCTCAAAGCGATCTCAGGCAGAGCGATCCAAGTGCTGGAGGCAGCAAACCCTCTAAAGTAACTTTCCCCCAATGTGACAGATAACTTCCTAAATGTGTTGAATAGATATGGGATATGGGGCAACTACAGTGGCTGCTACAATTATACCTTAAAAGAACTGTAACACTTTTGGTTTCCCATGCAACAGTCATAATATGAGAAAATTCAAGAAATTAGCTTGATATTTACATTTTATCACATAATTTTAATTTAAAAGATCACATCTTATCTAATAAGACAAGAAGAGATGTAAAAGTTCAGAGACAGCAGTTCAGGAATTTCACATTTTTTTCCATATACTTGGCCCGAGTAATTCTATGAGTAAATAGGTTATTTTTTAGTTGTTCCTGGTAAATTACTGGATATGTGATTGAACTGCAGTTATGCTATCCTTCAAATAAATGAAAAACCTAATTGAGACAACTGGATAGTGATATCCTGGATTAATTATTATTCTGAAGATGATAATTACAGTTTCTGCCTGTCTTATAAATGAGCAGTCCTCAGTTGCCAAATGGGAACCTCTTTCCTGCAGTTACAGATGTGTGGCATTGAACATATCAAACATCTGAAGTAAGAGTCACAAGAGGACTTCATGGTAGGCTCAGAGGCAGAGAAGCTTATGCAGTGTTGTGGCTAGGGTAAGCCAAAGCAATATTCAGGCTGAGATGTTATGGGGGCATGAACTATAAGTAAAAACAAGGAGACTGATCTACTGGGAAGATAGTGAAGCAGACATTCGTGCTAAGCGGAGTTAACAGAGACTGGGACACCTGTAGATAAAGGAACCTAGAGAGGGAGGGAAAGGATAATTGGCAGGTGTCCTTCCTGTTCCCAGATATGCCTCCTGTACTTTGTTGGTCTGAGACGTCTCTTGATCCTTTTTAACTCCACCCCCGCTTTAGTTTATACTACTTTAAGTGAATTTTGTTTCCTGGCATGTAAAGAGACCTGGCGCAAACAATGAACACACAATAATCATTGTAGCAGAAACTGAAATGAACTAGAAAATCAACCAGTTGGTCGTTTAGGCCTTATGGCATTGTGCTAAAGACTGTAGGTTAAACTTTTTCGGATTTGAATCTTCATTCTATTAATTAATAACCAGTTCAGTGACCTTTTGGCACTTTTTTTGAATATTTCTGGGATTTAGCATTTCATGTATAAAATATATGTAATAATAATAAATATTTACTATACAACATGCTTATATAGTACCCATATATATAGTATAAATTTTATGAAGATTAAATGTAAATATAAATAAATCCAAGAAGATAATCGGTATAATAAGAAGAAAAATAACTAAAATAAAAATAAATGTGATAAATCTACGTATCAGTTAAATCAGCTCCAAATCTTTGTAACGGTTATAACTTATTTAGGACCATTTGACATGTAGTTTTTAAACAAGTTACTTATTTCATTTAAGTCTCACAACAAGCAAATAATATACACATTTTTAGAACATTTTATAGATACATCCACCCATTCCTCTTTTCAGCAAATGTCTCTTGAGTGCCCTTTGTGTATTAGACACTGAGCATATTCAGGAACATTGGAAAAAAAATGAAAGGTACCATTTTAAATATCTCACAGCCTATAAATCCAAGTACTTGATTCAAGCACAGATTTATCTGACTCCAAAGCCCAAATATTTTCCTTCAACTATGTGAACACTTGTTCTTTTTATGTAAAATAAGCAAGCTTTCCGTCTGTTCGAGGGTTTTTCTCTCTCCCCTGGGCCCCAGTCTCTTATAACCTAATTTTGGAAGTGACAAGCCATAATTTGACCAGACTCAGTTGGTTGTGCAGACTAATGCTGACACAATGTGGCTATACACAAAGGGGTGAATACTGGAAGAGGTTCATTCAGGGCCATTTTGCAGCCTAGCTACCACATCATTTTTCTGGGTCGATCCTAGCCTCTTCTCTAAGAAATCTTTAATCAAACAAATATTGTCTCTTCCTCTCTTCAATTCCTAAACGAATATTATAGACTATGTTTGTAGTATTTTCTACACACTCACTTGCTTTAAAGGTGTAATTATTTATTAATTTATTAAACATGTACTTGTTGAATACCTGCTTTTTGTGAGCACTGAACTAGTTATTGAGGGAGAACAAGGTCCCTGTTTTCATGAAGCTTGTAGTCTATTTAGAGCACATTGAAATAAAGTAAAGCAATAATCATTGCTGACAGTAACTGGGCCTTTGGGGGAAAATACAGAGTGATAGGGAACTGCTACGTTAGATTGGTTAGCCAAGAGAGACTTCACTAAGTAGTAGTAGCAAGTAGGCTGAGATCTAAATGTCAAAAAGAATCTAGCCATGCAAAGAAGATCTGGGGGTAAGTTTTCAAGCAGAAGAAACAAGAAGACCAAGGGCCATTGGGGGGAAGAAACTCATTATGTTGTGAAAAACAGGACAATAAAATGGCAACTGTATTTGGAGTGTTCTGAACCCAGATGAAAGGATGGGGTAAACAGGGCCATATCTTATGGGACTTTAAGTAACTTAGTAAACTATTTAAAGTCATCTTTATTTCTCTGAGTTGATTGATCATTAATCAAATTTTTTTGAGTACCTACTATGGGCCAGCAGTTACTGGTACTGCAAAGGGAAACCTGTACACATTTTGTGGAAAAGTGATGATACAAACAAACAGTGACGGTCAAGTAGGGTTATTTTTTAAAAAGACTTTATAAATACATGAGTTAGTAAACAAACTCTATATTTAAATTATTGTTATAGTAAATTATAATGCAATGCAAGCAGTTCACCTCTTTTTAAACTTATTGAATCAACCAACATGTCCTGAGCCACCTGTCTTTGAGGAGCAGCCATATAGAGAGAGGTTGAGTGGTTGGTTGATGTCATTTGGGACTAAAAGTTCCAGTTTCAGCTTTGACTGTAACCTATAACTTAAACCAGCTTCATTTATATTTTTTAAATTATTTTTAAATTTGATTTTTAATCAACTAATAATTGTATAGATTTATAGGGTAAAATGTGGTGTTCTGATATATCTTTAGATTATGGAATGATTAAATCAAGTTAATTAAATTTGTCACCCCACATACTTGTCATTTTTTGTGGTAAAAACATTTAAAATCTACTCTTCTAGCAATTTTGGAATATACAATACATTATTATTTATCATTGTTACCACTTTGTGCAATAGATCACTAAAACTTATTCTTCCTGTTTCACTGAAACTTGACACTCTTCGCTCAACATTTCCCCATTTCCCAAGCACTCCTCTCCCCCAGCCTCTGGTAGCTACTATTCTACTCTCTAGTTACATGAATTTAACTTTTCTGATTCCTTGTATGAGTGAGATCATTTGGTATTTGTCATTCTGTTGCTGGCTTATTTTACTTAGCATAATGTCCTCCAGGTTCATCCATCTTGCCACAAATGAAAGAATTTCCTTTTTTTTTCTTTTTTTAAGGCTGGATACGCATAGTATTTTATTGTGTATATATGCCACATTTTTGTTATCTATTCACCTGATAATGGACACTTACCTTGCTTCCATATCATTGCTGTTGTTCATAATGCTGCAATGAACACCAGAATGCAGATATCTCTTTGGCATACTGATTTCAATTCCTTTGGATATATACCAGAAGTGGGATTGCTAGATCATATGGTAATTCTACCATTAGTCGTCTCAGCTAGTACTCTCTGTCTTCACCTCTAGATGGAACATAGTCACTGTTCTCTGGGAAAATCAGTGTCCAGATAATTCCAGTGTAACCCAATGAACAGACATTTCCATGACCACTTGTGGCTCCAACTTTTGCTGAAGTCTCATTCTCTGCTCTGGGTCTTACAGTTTTCCCTCCTTCTCCATCCTGGTTCTTACTCAACAGTAGAAATCTTTTCTTAATTCTGTCCCTCAAACAACACACTTGATAAAATAAACACATGCCTATAGATTTTTGTTTGTAACAAAATGTTTGTAGACATTTAGTGGAGGAGTATTGGCGTAAGAAAACACAAATTACTACAAGCAGAAAAGACTATTTCTAAGAGTCCTTCAGCATTCTAGATCTTTATTTTCTTTTTGTTTCTGTTCTCTCCCCTCCAAGTTCTTCTTCATGGCAAGTGCAGTCAGACCACTTTGGTTGTCTTGAAGATGTCTTGTCTTCTGATATGTCATGTCCTCTGGAGCTCAGACAGCCCATTTTCCTCAACAAGGTTTTTTAGCTTCAGCCTGAAACACAAAAAACCTTTGTGTTTTTTGAAATACCAATGTACTATCTATAATATTTTTTATTTTTCCCAAATTGCTTTGATTTTTTAATGAGTAAATTTGTTTGAAAAACCATCTTTATTACCACTGTTTCTAGAAAGCCAGTGTCATTCATCACAAATAGAACAAAATTTTAAAAGGCAATACATAGTTATGAAAAGTTAAAGGTATTTGTTTGCATAACACCTAAGTGCATCACACATATAACCAGTGATCTCTCTCCCACACATTGGTAATGTCTCTTCTGCTTATCTCTCAGGGTTACTATCAACATTCAAAATGATGACAGAAATGAAAGTGCTTTGGGAAAAAAATGAGATTTTATTTAATAGTCTCTCTTTCCCTCCCTCCCTTTATCTAAATGATAATGCATGCAAGGGTCCTTATCACTGAACCTAATTTTCCTTAGTTCTGAGCTGGAGAAAGCTGCAAAGAAAATGCAGATTGCAGCTGTGACTCCAAAGACCTTGCTTGGAGTAAAACAATTCAATGGAAAAATGTCAGTATTTAGCATCAACCCTAAAGTCACTCTCCCTAATTCCAATTGGGGAAGTTCTTGCAAATTGAAACCAGTAGGATAAAAATGTCTGGTAAACTCAGAGTTTATGTCCACAGGAGGTCTTTAAAAAAATGTTCTTGCTTCACACTTCTTGTATAAACAGAAGCATTAAGACCTTTACCCAGGAGCTCTGTCCCATTACCTCCAAAACTCGACCTTTTGTGTTTTACTTAGGTTGCAGATTTTGCAATCTAACTTTCTGATTAAACCATCACAATGAATAAAAGGGCTTATTAAGAGCTCTGTCTATGAAGACCATAGCCGGTATAATGGTTCGCGTAAACCACTCTTTCCAAGTGGCCTTGGGCCTCACTCCATTGAAATTACTCTCGTTTACTCTAATGAGAGTCACACATGTGAATCAAGAGGGAACTATAAATGCAGTTATTCCTGAAAGGGCACAGGTCCACCTAATTTGCCACCAAAACCAATACCTTCAACCCTCTTTGCTGATGACCTGGCACTGGAGCTAATTACAAGTGAGCTTCTGGCCATACTCCCTCAGACCTCTGGGAATGGGAAGCCAGTGGTCAGGCTGACCTTTTTTTTTTTTTTGGAGACAAGTCTGTCTCCACTACCTCCGCCCCGGGTTCAAGGTTCAAGCAATTCTCCTGCCTCAGCCTCCTGGGTACCTGGGACTGCAGGCGCATGCAGCCACGCCCCGCTAATTTTTTGGATAGCCCGAATTTTTTGTTACCTACCACATGCTAAGACTTAAGTACAAGGTCAGGATGTACTTCCCCAAGTGACAGGGCAGACTGTGTTTGCTTGCTCTTGGGTAAAAAGAAACTGTTTGCAGCCCTTGTTTTCCTCTCCTTCCTCTACTTTTTTTCCCTCTCCCACCATTGAGCAGGCAAAGTGGTATCCTGAGCTGAAAATGAATCAGAGCTGGGTAGGAGTCCCTATCCAATAAAAGGCCTACTTTTATTTTTTTAACTATGTGGTCTTGAGCAAATGGCTTAACCTTTCTGAGCATTGGTGTGTATATTTATGAAATGGGAGACACATGGGGTACCCACATCTCATTTTGTTTATGAAGTTCAGGAATTGGGAAAGTCTCAGCAATTAAGAGTTCCCTGGCTCCTGTGTTAGGAAGCCCCTCTCATGGTACACCTCCATAGCTCTTAGTTGCTGCCATCAAACAATTTAACCAAAATCTAATAAACACTTGATATTGGACAAAAATTGGAATGCTGATATCCAAGTAGGAAGTAAGAAGGTTTTTTAAGAGTTTATAGTGTAGAATCCATTTACAGTCCAACTTAAAATTTCTCCTTCTTGGGAAAGGTAAAATAATATTTATAGAAATTAACAAATAAGTGGAAAGCAAGTGAGTTGTTTTTTAGGTCTCCTAGGAATAATGAACTCAACAAGTTGATCTTTGGATGAATCACTTTAGTATCTGCATTGGCAATGGAATATACACATTTCTGTTGCCATTCAGGGCTTCCTCAGCAGAAACCTCACATTTCTTTCTGCAAAAAAAAAAACAAAAAAACAAAAAACACATCCCTGATGACACCACTGATTCCACACTTTCCTACATGCTGCAGCACACCCTGAGGATGATTTACCTGAAGATTTGGCCTTTTCTGGATAGTCCCCTTTTTGCCCTTGAACAATATTTATATCACTTATTAATCCCAAGAAGCACAAATTGCCCGTAAGAAATGTCTTTAGAGATTATTGACTACAAAGGTTTTGACACTGTCCTCCCTACAGAACAAAAGATGAGAAAATTAACATTTGCCAAAAGGCAAAGCTCAAGACTATGAGAAGCAGGGCAGCCTAGGATTGTTCTGGCTATTGTATGACCACCCAAGAGGTCACTTCTGCCTCCAGCTGGGCTGTGTAGCTTACTAGGCAGTGAGGCTCACTCACCGTCAGTCTAACAACTTGTGTCAAGTTGGTGAAACATTCTCTGGCATAAAATACAGTGTGATGTGACAGTGTTTGGAATAAATTTCGCATATTTTTTACTTTAGGTCTCCTTTTTGTTTTCTCCATTGATTCACGAGCATTTAAGCTGCTACTGAATGAAAACAGAAGTAAGTCCTGACTCGGTCTTCAAGAAAATATGTCTGGTTACATCATCCAACACTGAGATGAAAGCTGAAAAAAAAATCCAGTTTAAAAGTTCAAGCTGGGGTTGGTGGCACACACCTCTAATCCTAGCTACTCAGAAGGCTAAAGCAGGAGAATTGCATGAGCCCAGGGGTTTAAGGTTACAGTGAGCTATGATCAAACCACTGCACTCCAGCCTAGGCAAGAGAGTCAGACCCTGTCTCAAAAATTATAAAATAATAACGTAAAAATAAAAATTCGAACCATCTATTTTTGTTGATGTGCCCTCATATCATCAATAATATAATTAAAGTCCCTCACACCATGTATTTTGTACTTAACATCTTCTACACACTTTAAATATATTATGTCATTTTTTTCTCTGAGGCAGGTACTATTGTTAGCTAGCTTATTTTGAAAGTGAATAAAACGGAGGTAGAAAGATACTAAATAATCTGCCCTAAATCAATAGCTAGTGCAGGCATGGCCAAGTTAGCATTTGAATACAGATAGTCTGACTCTAAACTTGCATTTTTGATCATTATGTTTCATCACTAAGCCTTTTAAGGAATTCATTAGTGGGTTATTTAATCTATTTTGCATGCTACCTACATCACCTTCCTTTCAGGAACACCAAAGGCCACTTGCCTTTTACTAGTTAAGTAATCTGGCAACTCAATGTATCCTATGCAATTCCATAACTCTCTTCTGTTTCTCTCATCTACTTTTAAATGTAGGGAATATGCCAGCTTAGTAAGAAGTAAGTTTGAGTCTAGCCCACATCTAGCACTTGTATTTTTATTTTTGTCGTAAGTGTCACTGTTCTTACCACCATTTGTCGGGCAAATGAGTCCATTATAGAAAATCAAATCCAATCTGACATGTATGTTATCATAGACCAATTACCTAATTGATATTTCATATCTGTGTACTTCTTTAATTTATGAAATGCTTACCTCTCTGAAAACTTAAGTGCTGGGCTGTTAGGAAAAAACATGCATTATGTGCTCCTTACTATTATCCTATTTTTTCATAAAAAAATGCTTCTCAGCGAATTCATTATATTCCCAGAGAAACAAGAAACAACTCACTTTCTCTCTACTTATATATAAATTTTTATAAGAATTCTTTTACACCCCCAAAAGTGAGGAATTTTAACTTGGACTGTAAGTGGATTTGACACCAGGAACTCAAAATAACTTCTTACTTCCTACTTGGATATTAGCATTCCAAATGTATGACCAATTCTAAGATTTAGCTATTGCCTCTTTTACAGTGTTTGACAATAGCATTGTGCTTGATTAGGTTATGTCATGTTGTGTTACTGAGTTATGCTAGGAAACATAATAATATCATGAACACCATGACTGAGTATATAGCATCCAGAAAATGATGGTGGAAAATGAAACTGGTTTCAGTAGAGACATTTCTCTGTGCCAATTAATAAAGGCATGGGAAAATTAATTCGTATAGAACCAAAACAATTCCACTCAAGAAACAGGAAATAGCAACATGAACAATTTTAGTATTATTCATAACTGGTCCTCTTCAAAGAAGAGAAGTATGGAGAGATACAAATTTAGAATAACCTCACTATAATGTCTTGAGATTCTTAAGAGTATTTTAATACTGAAAGTTGCGTATATTATATCTGGGAGTTCTGTGAGACTTATGCAGAATTAGGGATCTGTTTTCTTGGTGTCTTTTACCATTTCTCTTTCGTTGGGAAGAGTATCGACATTTCCTTGCCCAGCAAAATGTTTGGCTGTAGGCCAAAACAAAATACATATCTTCAACATGGGAACCACATCATGAAGGTGACCAAGTGCCCCAAAATCTTGTTTACTCCAGAATAAGCTTTCAGTGCTGAAACTTCCTCTGAAGGATTCTCAAAAGGGGGAAATAGTATTTGGTTGGCGGAAAGCAGAAAACAGGGTAAAATAAATCATGGAGTTTAAAATGAGATCTAATGTCTTTGAAGTGACCAATAATTGAAATTGCTTCTGAGGTGTGGAAAGAGAGAAAAGGTCTGTCTGGGTGACGTTCTCAATAGAGAGGCAATATGGTCTGGTGGTTAAGTGTATGCCCTCTAGAGCCACAATATTTGTTTCTTTACTTTGTCTTTGTTTGTTTGTTTGTTTGTTTTTGCTTTTTGAGACAAAGTCTGGCTCTGACACCCAGGCTAGAGTGTGGATTGTGGTAGTGTGATCTTGGCTCACTGCAACCTCTGCCTCCTGAATAGCTGGGACCACAGGTACATGCCACCACATTAGTCTAATTTTTATATTTTTAGTAGAGACAGGGTTTCACCATGTTGCCTGGGCTGGTGTCTAACTCCTGGTCTCATGTGATCTGCCCACCTTGGTGTCCCAAATTGCTGGGATTACAGGCTGGAGCCATGGCGCCTTGTCTAGAGCCACAGCATTTGGAATTAAATTTTATTTCCTTTACTTATTACCTGTGTGAACTCATACAGATCAATCAATTTCTGTGTGAGAGAGCGGGAGCAGAGAGAGCTGAACTTCTTGGCAGATGAAAGCGGAGGGACATTTTTCCCTGTGCTCCTGAAAGAGCAACTTGTAGTAGGGAAGTTATAGAAGAGAGACAGCAGACACAAGCAAGTAAGAGGAGTAACTAAAGGACCTTTAGGAACCATATATCTAATATTTGATTCTAAGGTGTTCAAGCTGTATATGAATATATCTGTAAGGCTGACGCAGGCTCAAAATGTGGTAGTGGTGGTGCATCACACCTCTGTGTATGTGCTGCGGGGGTGCATACCTCTCTGTGTTGGTCAAAATAAGGGACTACGTTCTATGTTCACATGCAGATACAGGGAGAGATGTAAGAGTGGAGATAAATCAAGAAATATAAAGAGATGTACAAATAAGGATTCAGAGGATTCAGAACATCAGAAACAGAGCCACTTCTAGAAACTACAAATTCTTAGGGGGAAAGAAAGCACCTTTACCTCTCCTCTAGAAATTTGTACAACTCTTTGGAAAAGTGCTAGGCTTTTAATTGTTTGTCTGAACATGAAGTATTAGTTTATGTTAATTTTATAAATTATAAGTGGCAAAGAGGCCCCAGGTAACATCTGGAGAGCAGGACAGCACAGTGTTTGAGTGTGAGCACTGGAACCAGAGTGATATGGTTTGGATGTATCCCCACCCAAATCCCACCTTAAATTGTAGTTACCATAATCCCATGTGTCATGGGAGGGACACTGTGGGAGGTCATTGAATCATGGGGGGAGATTTTACCCATGCTATTCTCCTAATAGTGAATAAGTCTCACAAGGTCTGATGGTTTTATAAAGGGCAGTTCCCCTGCACAGTGTCTTGCCTGCCCCCATGTAAGATGTGCCTTTGTTCCTCCTTCACCTTCCACCATGATTATAAGGCCTCCTGAGCCATGTGGAACTGTGAGTTCATTAAAACTCTTTTTCTTTATGAATTATCCAGTCTCAAGTATTTCTTCATAGCAGTATGAAAATGGACTAATACACAGACTCTCTTTTTCAACCTTATCTGGACTCACAGAAACTGGGTCAACTTTGGTCAATGGCCAGTCATCTGTGGACTTCAATTTCCTCCTTTACTAAATGAACCTGACAATGGTACAGGTGATTGTGAGGATTACAGGTGATTCTGAGGATTCAATGAGTGTACTTATCAGAGCATCTGACATATAATAGCTATTCTCCATATATGAAAAAAAAGGAAAGAACAAAGAAAAAATTTAAAACATTATAATGAAATAATTCATACAGAGTAAACGGGAAAAAAAAATCATTACTCAGATTTTTAACAACTGAGCTGAGTGTACTATGTCCTTCTCTAAGCATGCACATTTTTCTGGTGAATATTTTCCCTATCTCCAGCTTTTCAAGTGCTGTCTTCTTGGTCTTGATCAATGGGCCCTGGGTACCCATAGCCTTCCTCAAAGCTTATGAGACTTGGCAAACCACTGGCCTCCTTCTGTGTCAGGGGTTGGCACTGCCAAGCACATCCTCTGATTGTGATCCTCAGGTCTTGGCAGCAGATGTACAGTTTTCTTGCTTTAATTAGGCTGAGATTCATTCCTACATGTGGCAGCTGCAAAGATATATTCTCTTTACAATTAGATGTTACAATACTTGTATTGCCTAAACCTTAATTTTAAGTACATTTTGGTGGCCCTTGTCCCTCCTTTGCACCTTAGTTGCTTCAAGAGACAGCATATGGCCCAGTAATTCTTTAAAGCTCATTTTATAGGCCATTCTCAGGCACTTCCTGCTGGCCTCTGGAACAGAGCCTTGTTTGTGACTGCATTTTTGCTTATGCTCCTGCCAAATGCTTCCTCCAAAACCAGCAATAAAACCACAGGACCTGATAAGCCATGGCCATCAGAATGGTTTAATGAGAGCAACCTCAACAATTGAGGTCGTTAATAGCAACCATCACTGCAGGATTTGTATCCCGTGTGCAAGGGCAGGCTGGGCAGGTCACCTTTGTGGTCTATGAGAATATCTCCAAATATTATAGAATTTGAGACCATCTCAGAGAACGATCTCATTCTAAGCAATTTTCTTTTAAGCAAAAATGGATAAGACAAAAATAGAAACTGGTGGTTCTCTCTGGCCTCTCCTTGTAGAAGAATAAATCTAGAGTTCTTAAAGGTCTTATAGAGCAAAGAAAATATTCATTGGATGCTTGTATGACTACCTAATTCAGTCACCCTTGCCTCAGAAAATGATCTGAATTAAATCTTGTTTCCAGCTAGCAGAAGGGTATTTGAAATACAGATTGGATCTGTACAATAGACCTTGTTCAAAGCATATTCACATAAGATGACACATAGTTTAAATAAGGCGAATTATATCTTGTCTATGATCTATGTGCTATTAAACGGTTTTAAAATGTGAATTATTAATTAAAACCTGTGAACTAGTAACATTTTGGAATGACTGTTTTGATAGCTAACAGGACTTGTGTGACTTTTGAGAGGCGTTGATTTCCTTTCATGTCAGCTAATAGAAATCCCATTGTAATCATAAAAGGCACAGAGAAATTATGTCACAAGCGGATGCCGTTTAAGTGGAAGTGAACACAGAATATATTAAAGTATCAGTGTTCTTATCAACAGTGTGTTATAATGACTTCTGATTAACACTGAAAAGATGATTGATGTTCCTAGGACTGTGGAGCACTGACAATGTGACACTGAGAGAATTCAATCCAAAGCTTGTTAATTTCATAGACGCATTCAATTTCTCATTACTCCTTTGTGACAGTGTTTGTTTTTGTGACCATTACAATGTAGTCACAATTTAATGGGACCTTTCAAAAATAATAGTAAGAAAAAAGCCCTTAAAATTGTCACCTATGATGATTATTACTAGAAACAGAAACAATGATTTCAATGTATTAATTTTTCATTTTAAAATAAAGTTTATTAGGCTGATTTTTATTCAGGAGTCACATTTAAACTGATACAAACCAAAGTCATAAAGGACTCCCAAGTCAAGGCAATAGTTCACATCAACAGTGCCAACATATGTAGGCTGATTTAGTTTTTCCATGGCCAAAGAAGAAAGGAAGCATATTTGATGTAAATTCCTCTATGAGAAACATGGTAGGCATGCCAGGTTCTAAATTAGTATAAAGCTAATGATGACTGATTGAAAGCAGGTGGAGAAAGGGAAGCAGGTGTAGTTGAGGATCAGTAGAGTTTATCTTAGTCAAATACTTTTGTTATTAAAAGTATAGAAAAAGACTTTCTCAATTTACGTATCAGATCTGCTGAATCTATCTTATTGAACTCATACTTTACATGGATTGAAAAGCAATGCTTACAAAAAGAACACTGATATGGGAAGTAATGTAGTTAGCGGAGATAAACCATGAATGTTTCAAATAAAATCATCTACCTCCAAAAATTTTTTTGGGACTAGAATGTGATATTTAGCTTGTATTTTTAGATTAGTCTATCTGAACTTTGTATCAGTCGGAGGAAAATGTATGGTTGGCCCTAACCACTTGGAATGTCATAATTGTGGTAATTACCACTACCAAGTAGTTATAATTACCAAGTAATGGTAATTACCAATACTCCAGGCTTTAGTCTAGATACTTTAAATTCATTATTTTATTTAATCCCCATAACAATCCTGCTAAAAATAGGTGTGTTTATTGCATCTTTTATCTTCCCAAATGACCACCCAACGCTCTCCCATCAGTTTGATTGAAAAATTTCAAACCACTACCAAAAACTCTCTCATCTAACCCAGCAAAAACTCTGCAGTCCATCTTATATAAGCACATATAAGTTTTGTTTTAATTTCTCTTTCCTTACAAAGGCCAATCCTTCCATGTGGGTTCTGATGATCACCCTTCAGGCTTTACAAGGATCTTATTTTATCTGTTTCCTGAATAATCAGTCTCTTTCTTTACTTGATCATTTATTTCAGCATAGTGGCCTCACCCTCCAAACCTTTTGGTATTCTTCCTAAATCTCACCTCTTATTCATAGCCAACTCTAGAGAGTTCTCATGACTGTGATCTCCATGTCCTTATCTGCTATCTACTATCCACTTCTCAATTAATATTGGCTTCTTCCCCAGACTCTACTGAAGCTTTTCTTGGCAAGATCACATATGACCAACATTGTTTTATCTTTAATGTTCATGTATTATTCCACCTCTAGCTTTTTACACAAACACTCTCTCTCTCTCATCTCTGTGGGTTTTCTACCTCTAAATATGGAAGTTTTCAAGCTTAGCTCCTAGACAACTGTCCACCAATTTGCTCATGCCAAAAGTTTAAGAGTCACCCCAGCAGGTTTACATTCATACTTATGACTTCAGATATGGTGTATATGCTGATAAATCTAATTCTTAGCCCTAAGCTTGTTTTCCTGCAACTAGGCGGTCCCATCTGGGGGTGATGGGAGACAGTGACAGATCACCAGGCATTAGATTATCACAAGGAGTGTGCAACCTAGATCCCTCACATGCGCAGTTGACAATAGGATTTGTGTTCCTGTGAGAATCTAATGCCACTGCCGATCTAACAGGAGGCAGAGCTCAGGAGGTAATGTGAGTGAAGGGGAGTGGATGTAAATAAAATGAAGCTTTGTTTGCTTGCCTGCCACTCACCTCCTGCTGTGTGGTTTAGGGGTTGGAGATCCCTGTTTTATAGTATTTGTAATATTGTCACTTAGATAGTTCATGGATAAAACAAATTTAATAGATCCAAAATGAAATTCTTGAATTCCTCTAAACAATACCAATAATTTGTTCCAATTAGACAACAGTAAGGTTGTTAAAAAAAAAAACAAACTAAAAAAACTACAATATGTAATCTTTAGAAGACTTTGAAAGATAAAGAGAGATGTAAGTAAAGATGGGTAATCTCTACTTTCACATCTCCCAGCCATTTCTCTAAGATAACCAATGTGCATTTTTTTAGAAGTCCATTCTGTAACTTTATGCCAATTTAGTAAAAAACTTATATTAGTTTTTTACTGTTTTTCTTACATAATAGGATAATGATGTATCAATATTTAGTGACTTTTTGAAGAACATGACATTAAGAATGTTCCAGGTCAAACCATTTAGATTTGATGTATTCTTCCTAATTTTCAGTGACATGACATTCTATGCATGTTCCAGGTATGATTCAGTGATGTGCACTGCTGTATTATTAAATTATTTCCAATGCATTTTATTTGTATTTTAAATTCAAGCCAAATGTATTACACATACATAACCCACGATATCCTGCTTACTACTACGCTTTCATTATGAAACTTTACCCATTATGCACTAATAACACTGACTTCTATTCAATACCACAAAACTTCCCTACGTTTTTTTTATCCAGAAATTTAGTACTGTTTTTTTCATTCTGGAAGCAATGCTTTCCCTGTACCTTACCATCATTGCATGGCTCTCTCTTTCTCATCTGTCAGATCAGTGCTCTCTTCTTTCCTTTTACAGGGTACCTTAGGGTAAAAAGTTAAACTGATGGGACGGAGACCCCAAAACAAATGCCTCAAAACAAGATAGAAGTTTACTTATATGTAATAGAATGATCTGAAGTTGATGTTCCAGATTAGCTATGTTTCTGCTTCAGGTCTGCTCAAATACCCAGGTGAATGGTGGCTCTTTTGTGTTCAACAAGTGGCTTTCAAGACCTCCCATATCATTGGCAATTTGGCAATTTAGGTGGGTGTGGTGGTAGGTGGATCAGGAACATCAAAATTTGTGGAGATTTCCTCTCAAACATAGTAAGTGAAAGTTTCATTCATCATTTTTTCTTGCCATAGTTAGCTGCAAAGAAGCCTGGGAAATGTGATCTCTGGTTAGACAAGCATGTTTGATCAACAAATCTACTATTATGGGAGAAGGGAGAATAGATCTTGGTAGACAATTTCAGTCTACACTCAAGGACACTAACCACAATTTGTAAATGATGTATTTCTTTTTAAAACAATATTCTGGTCTTCCTATTAGATAGTAAACACAATAAGGGCAAAATATCTGCCTGTTTTATTGTTTTATTCACAAATAAACCCTCTCCCTTTAATACTACTTTTGTCTTTCAGTATGTCCTTTTTTTTTTTTTTTAAGACCGGTTCTAGCTCTGTCGCTCAGGCTGGAGTACAGTGGCACAATCTCGGCTCATTGCAACCTCCGCCTCCTGAGTTCAAGCAATTCTCATGCCTCAGCCTCCTGACACAGCTGGGATCACAGGCATGTGCCACCATGCCTGGCTAATTTTTGTAATTTTAGTAGAGATGGGGTTTTGTCATACTGGCCAAGCTGGCTCAAACTCCTGGCCACAAGCAATTTGCTTGCCTCTGCCTCCCAAAGTGCTGGGATTGCAGGAATGAGCCACCACACCCAGACTAGGAGGTTAATTCATTAAATAACTAAGTGAATGAATGAATGGATTTTACAGGTAAAGAAACTGAGGTTCAAAGAAGTTAAACAATTTAGGAGAATGGGTGACCATTCTTCAGGAAGGTGGAAAGATTTATGCCTCAGATGGCTTAACAAGGTAGCTAGTAAGCACTCTTTCAACTCTGAATTTCTGTGATTCTGTTATGTAGGAAATCACCACATTCCAAATAAGATCATGAGCCTGCTTTGTAAAGGAATAAATCAAGAGAAAATTGAAAATATACTTTCTGTCTCATTGGTTCTGTCACATAGAATGCTTTCCCTCACACCATTACATCCTAAATTCACATAGATGCCAACCACACTTTAAAATGGCAACCATTAATCTAAGATGCTGGAAGACTGCAGCAAACTTGTGACATACCTTTTTAAAATCACACCTTCCTTGGACAGACAAAGTAAATATGTGTTGGGCTTAACAGATTTCCTGCTAGGCTACACTGTCTGGAAGAATAAAAGCAAACAGATAGAGTATTGTCTTTATCACATACTGTGTTTAATTAAAAAGAAGGAAACACAAAAATTTGCAAGATAATAATAAGTGCAGTTAAATTGATTGTCAACTAACTCTTCTGGTCAGCAAAGTATGAGATTAATTCCCCTTCATAATAAAAATATTCTTGAGATTCTTCTTTAAAATATTTCTTCTGCAAAGTAACTAATTATAAATCTGTTTTTCTTTGTTTTCCAAGATATTGAAGACTTTGAAACTAAAACAAGAAGCACAGTATCTGTCCGAGAAGGTCAAGGTGTGGTGCTTCTCTGTGGCCCACCACCACATTTTGGAGGTATGATGGGATAATTTGGGTCACATCATTAATGTGGTCACTTGGAGAGTGATGTGAGCACATCAGGTCTTAGTGTCAATGATCACCTTTTATCAAATCAAAGAAACTGTGAATCTCATCAATTGCATTTACTGCAAACAAATAGTTCTATATCCAAATATTTCTTTTTAAAATATTTGTTCAAGCAGCCACGCAGCAAATATGTCTTTAAAGAGATACAGCATGGCATTGTACATAGTGTGAGTGCCAGGGCTTTGTAGAGAAACTAACTGCAGCTGTAATTTGGCGCTGTGACAGGCAAACTTCATGACAATGGGGCAATTTATTTAACCCACTTTGAGGCTTGATTTTCTCATGTATAAAATAGAGACATTAACTGTTTTTTTGTTTGTCTGTTTGTTTATTTAGTTTTGCTATAAATGTTAAAGGAGCTAATAAGTGTAAATTGAGTAGTGTAATAACTAGTACTTTAGTAAGTAAAGAAAGTTAAGATTGTTACTACATTTTTATTTTGGGGCTCTATGTAGAAGCAAATTCCAACCAACACTCCTCTTGGCAATGTCACATTAATTATTGGAAGGATAGACCCCATTAACTGGAAGCAAATTCTGTATACGACCAAATCAGAATGTCTCCTGGCAAAGGAAAAGTCAAGCAATAAATGCCAGCCTCTACTTTGGAAGACTCCGGATTGGTCAGTGGATTGGCCCCTCGTCAGGGATTGAAACTACTTACTGATTCTCATCCCCTTGGGAATGAATTTTCTCAAATTTCACATGATTTGGTAAATTTTGTCATGATTCTCAACTCACAGCGAACATGAAGGAGGTAGTGTGAAAACATCCATGGGGTCGTTTGTTACAAACCAATATCACACTGATTATATTATAGAAAGCGTAATAACAGCAAGGACTTACACAGCACAGACCCAAGGACTTTAACATGTATTAGATTCTTAAATTTTCACAAAAACTTTTAAGAGATATATGAGTATAATTATTGTTTTACAGGCTCCGTACACTATAGAGAAGTAGAAAGACGTTAATTAACTGGTTTAAGGTCACACAGCTGACAGGCAATGAAGCCAGTATTCAAATCCAGGAAGTCTGGCTCCCAGACCCTCAGCTCTCGACTATCACTGCCCTTGTTATAGTTGATTTCCACTCTGGAATGGGAGAACTTTTAAAATGCATAGGACAGGTGTTTAAGAATAAAATTTAAGCAATTTACTTTTAATGTTAAGCCAAATATTATTTATGAGCCTTGAGAAACTTGAAAGCATTTTTCTATTATTATTTTTACATACCCTCGTGAATTGCCATGACCAAAAGAAAAGAAAACTAATTCAAAGTTAACAGTATCTTATTCAGTATTATTACAGAGTATTACAGCATTATATTCACCTGAAATGATAGGGAAGAGTTGCAATGCTTTTAATGCTGTATTGAGATAAAATAATATTGTTTCAGAACACACAACAATTGCTCAGGCTCTTTTGGTACTTATTTTTTAACTGTATAGAAAATTGTTTTCCAGCACCATAATACAAGATGACAAAATATTCAAAATCATAGTTTGTCTTGTCAGTCTATGTCATTTTATGCTCTTATGATATTATTCAAATATTCTTTACACTATTGAAGATTGTTTTCAACTTTGTTTAATCAGGAATAAAAGAAATGTAAAATATTTGTAAATGAATCAGTTCCATATGTAAAAATTTTTTTTAAATTAAAAGGCAGCCAGACAGGACACGCTTGTCCTTGTTACCTTGTCACCTATCAACATTAAAGGATATGTTGATCTTTTAAAGCATGTGAGGCCCTCATTATAGTAGTGCCCCTGGGATCAATGCCATAAAATTAAGTCACAGATATCCAAAAACTGCCTTAAATTAAGACCTTTCTAATTGAATAATCTTACTGCATGGGAGTAATGGCAAATTGTCTAACACCAATTTTTTTTTTTTTCTTTTTTTTTGAGATGGCGTCTTGCTCTACCTTCCAGGCTGGAGTGCAGTGGCTCGATCTTGGCTCACTGTAAACTCTGCCTCCCGGGTTCAGGCAATTCTCCTTCCTCAGCCTCCCGAGTAGCTGGGATTACAGTTGTGCACTGCCATAGCCAGCTAATTTTTGTATTTTCGGTAGAGATGGGGTTTTACCACGTGGGCCAGGCTGGTCTCAAACTCCTAACCTCAAGTGATCCACCCACCTTGGCTGCCCAAAGTGCTGGGATTACAGGCGTGAGCCACTATGCCCA
>NW_012114711.1:4548773-4563473 GCF_000951035.1 Colobus angolensis palliatus
CTGTTTGTGTTTGCATCAATAAAGACGTTGACAATTCCACTTAAATTAAAAGTCATTCCAAGCAAAGGCTCACAATTGTGTTATAGAATAAAGAGGAAAATTATGTAGAGAAAAAAGTGCTAAAATTTAATATCCCCTTCCTTCAGTTGGTGCGTTTCCTGTTTCTGGAGTAAATGAAAGTGCCTTTGTCTTAGTGGGTAGGTCAAATTGGCAGTGGATATGTTACTCTGACGCCCTTTGAATGTGTAAAAGGCAGACAGGCCCAACAGTCCCTGTTGTTATAATAATAGTAACGATAATAACCATATTATTGAACTTGTACACTGAGTATTCACTCAACAAATATTTATTGTGTAGTTACTAAGTGCCACTCGATTTTCTGCATTTTAGTGATAAAGTGGAGAGGAGAGACAAAGTTTTAGTTCCATGAATCTTATAATAAAGAAATGTAAAGCACGACAGGTGGTAATAAAAGCCAGAAGAAAAATAAAAAGGGATAGGAAATAGTAGATGTTGCTATTGTATATTCTAAGGTAAAAGAAGTTTGCACTGCCATTTGAGCAGAGAACTAAAGAAGTGAGGGGGTGAGACATATTAAGTAAAGGTAATTCAGGAGGAGGAAATAGCATGTGCAAAGAATCTGCGGGGAAACCATGTCCAGCGTGTTGGGAGAATGGCACTGAGGTCAGCATAGGTGAAGTAAAATGAGCAAACAGGAGAGTAAATGAGGACACACAGCCTTACTTTCAGACATTTTAGGTACTTTGCCTTTTCCTGTGAGTGAGATGAAAATTCACTGGGTTATATTCAGAACAGTGACATGCTTTCTCTGACTTTCATTTTTAAAAATTTACTCTAGATAGTAGACCACAGAGGGGCAAGAACATAAGCAGTTAAAAAGTGATTGTGTTATTCATGAGAGATAATGGTGACTTGGACCAGGTGGATTGCTGTAGATAGGTAGACAATTACCAATCTTCCATATGTATTTATAAGGTATAACTAAAATAATTTCCTGAAAGACTGACTGTGGGTTATAAGAGAAAGAGAAGGGTAAAAGATAACTCCAACAATTTGGGACAGACCAACTGGAACATGGAGTATCATTTATTGGGGTGGAGTTGATGAAAGGGGAGCAGGTTTAGGGATGGAGTAAATCAGGAATTTGTTTTAGGAGATGTTAATGTTCAGATACTATTCAGATACAAGGGTGAAAATTTCTAGCAGGCAGCTGGATTACATGTTTAGCGCAAAAGATCTGGTTTGAAGAGCTAAATTTGGAACTCACCTTATATAAGTAATATTTAATACTACAAAATTGGATAAGATAATGAATACTTACTATGTACTAGGCACTCAACTCAGCATTTGCAATACCTCAACTCATTTAACAGTTTCAGGAAAGATATGTCAATTTTACAAATTGAGTATTGTGTTAAAATTGTTAGTGTTAACTAACAACTGTAGTTAACTGAACTAAACTAATAACATAACTTGACCAAGATCTTGTCTCTGGAATTCTAAAGATCCTATCTAAACACCAGTGCATTTATTCCACTGCCTAATTTTCTCTGGCATAATCTGGTCTAGAAGAGACACTTAAAAGTTGTTAAATAATACAAGGAGATAGCAAGAGTTCTTTACTCTACTGGAGACTATGTAAACAACACAGAGAGAGGTCGACTGATTTACCTAAAATTAGTGTACACTGTTAGGACCAGGAAGCTCATGGCTTTTCCCACTCTTCGTAGCTGGCCAAAGTCAACTCTCTAGGAAGTTTATTTCTTTAAGTCCCATGTTTGTACATTCCTTCCCTCCACTTTCAGACTCCATTCACTCTTAGAAAGACTGTTTTCCTTGCTTTCCAGCACAGCAAACAGAACTCTCCTGTTGCAGCCTGTTACCATTTGTAGAAGCCAGGGTTTTCCAACACTGGTACACTTTGTGGCAGTAGGGCCAGATGTCGGGGAGATAGGGAATAATTCTTTTTTTCTTTTTTTATTATCATACTTTAAGTTCTGGGGCACATGTGGAGAGGGTGCAGGTTTGTTACATAGGTATACAGGTGCCATGGTGGTTTGCTGCACCCATCAACCGGTCATCTACATTAGGTTTTTCTCCTAATGCTATATCACCCCTAGCCCCCCAACCCCCAACAGGCCCTGGTGTGTGATGCACCCCTCCCTGTGTCCATGTGTTCTCATTGTTCAACTCCCACTTATGAGTGAGAACACGTGGTGTTTGGTTTTCTGCTCTTGTGTTAGTTTGCTGAAAATGATGGCTTCGAGCTTCATCCATGTCCCTGCAAAGGACATGAACTCATCCCTTTTTTATGACTGTATAGTATTCCGTGGTGTATATGTGCCACATTTTAAAGAAAATGTGGCAATCTATCATTGATAGATAGATAGGCATAATATCCAGTCTATCACTGATGGGCGTTTGGGTTGGTTCTAAGTCTTTGCTATTATGATATTAACCTTAAAGGTAAACAGGCTAAACGCCCCAATTAAAAGACACAGACTGGCAAATTGGATAAAGAGTCAAGACTCATCCGTGTGCTGTATTCACCGTATATTTGTATCCTATGACTTGCTCGGTCTCCCTTAGAATTGGAGGTTTCCCAGCAATTCACTCAGAAATGGGCTATGAGATAAGAGTCCGATAGGACTGGTTTTGCAAAGTACAGGTCAAAAAGACCCCACCGATAAAATGAGATGTGGTAAAGAAGCCAGTCAAAACCCACCAAAACCAAGAGAGTGAAAAAAGCTATCTCTAATCATCCACACTGCTCATTATAAGCTAATTGTAATGCATTAACGTGCTAAGAGACACTCCCACCAGTGCCATGACAGTTTACAAATGTCATGGCAACTTCCAGAAGCTACGCAATATGGTCTAAAAGTGGGAGCCTTCAGTCCTGGGAATTCTCCTCCCCTTTCCTAGGAATCTAATGAATATTCTGCCCCATGTCTAGCATATGAGCAAGAAATAACCACAAAAATAGCCAGCAAGCAGCCCTTTGGGTTGCTCTGCCTATGGAGTAGCCACTCTCATTCCTTTACTTTCTTAATAAACTTGCTTTCACTTAACACTGTTGACTCGCTCTTGAGAAGCCAAGAACTCATGTGGCCTCCCAGACTGAACCCCAGTTTTGGGGTTTGCCTTGAGACAACTGTGTTTTCATTCCTTCTCCAAGTAGTTTTGGCCAATGTACAACCAGTTCTATAGTTATTTGGAACTTAGCAATATTAGGAACACATGAGACCTTTATTTAACTGTCATTCGTAGGCCATAAAGACCACCATCTCCTTGATTCCAAGCAGTAGGTGTGTAAATCAGAAGGGATCCAATAAAATCCAGGTGATCAAGCAGTAATTGTGGAACGACTGGGAATTCAAATAGGAGTGGATTTTAAAGGTATTAAGCACTTTTCTGGGTTACATCGTAAACTTCCTCGGCCCTAATATCAATGACTTCAGTCCAGAAAAGGAATTATTCTTCCTGGATTAGGTTTTTGCCACTGAGCTAGCATAACCATGATTTACCACCCAAGAGTCAGTCACATTTAACCCTGGAGCACTACACAAGGTTTGCAGTAAAGTACACACATTCTGGAATATTCCAAAGGGGGGATTTACCCGGTAAATCTGAACACTATACTTCAAGTTCTTTATCCTGCTCATTTATTTTCTGCCTCAGGAAACATGCTACCAGTTTTGAGATCTGTTCTACAGTGCCAATAGAAGTTCTCAGTGTCAATGTTTATCATGATGGTTCTCTTTCACATGAGATATTTTTCATCTAATAAAAATTACATGCTATATAATGGGTATAATTGAATATATCTTTCTTGTTTGTATTTTAAATATTACAGTACAAGACATAGGGCTGTAAAAGATGTCAAAACATAATCATGCTCTGGGGAAAATAGGATTTGTTGTATGCTCGAGAGAGCAGCAGATAGAGTCTTCAATTGCTTACTGCAGATCTGCCGTTTCTAATAATAATACAATTGTAGAGGATGGTGTCATTGTGAAACTACAAAAAATGCTTCAGGAAGGACCAATTATCATTCAACTCTAATGCTACTGCTGAATCATCACAGGAAAAATGCATCACAACCATTAATAACCGATAAATGTCATCCATGGTGGAGAAAATATTTAAAAATTCAATGGTTTCCACCTAAGTGGCTCATGAATTATACATTTAATTAAGAAAAGCCAAATGGGAAGGTTTTTAAACTTCCAATTTGGAAGGTTTTTTTTCTTTCCCCATTAAAAGATATACAAATTAAGCACAGCAGTGGCTGATGCTGGAACAAAATAGATAAAAGCCCCCAGTGCACGCTGGCTGTTCAGATGAATGGGAAGAGCCAGCCCATGGGGAGAAGGGAGCAGGGGAGGGTGAGAAATACTATGACAGCAAAGACTTGCAGCTTTACATCTTCACCAATTCAGAGGGCACAAAAGGGCGCCTTGATGGTACTCCCAGAGCTGCTGCTAAATCTATTCCCCTCTGCTTCTTCACTTGTAAAAATGAAGAGTAGGACTGGCAGGTCTCACAAATTCCTGCCATCCCAGACATTTTATGAATTTATAAACTAAGAAATAGCCTTTTCTCCGGACTCCAACACACCACTCAAATGCAAATGTACAAGGTGGTCCACCATTCAAAATCCAGGTGTTTCCCTTCCCAGTGTGATTATGCAGAGGAGATGGAATTTTATCATTTTTATCAATGATTTCCAAAGTGTAGCTCCAGATCCCCCAGTGTCATTGTCACCTGGGAGCTTGTTAGCAACACAGATTTTCTGACCCCTCCTCAGACTTACTGAATCACAGAGTCTGAGGGTGGAGCCCAGCGGCTTGTGGTTTAGCAAGTCTTTCAAGGGGTTCTGATGCATGAAGTTTTAGAACCTCTGCTTCAGAGAGGACCATTTAAGAGGGAAAATTTACTTCTTCAAGTTTTTATATCAGTTCTACTCCCTGATAATATCACCAATAAGTACTTTACAGTAATTGCAAATGACAGTTTAACTTATTAATCTATGACTTAAGAAATTGGACGCAGGACAGGCAATGTTAATGGAGGAGGGAATGCACAGTGAGGAACATATGTCTTAGAATGTGAGTAAGGTTGGTTACTTGTGGAGCTTGGGAGTTTTGAAGGAAGGTTAAAGGTGAGGAGGAAAAGTCAAGGAGAGGAAATGAACATAGAAAAAGAGGATCAATTGTAAAGACATTGAAAAGTAGAAAGCTATTGTTATGGGAAAGGGGTTCAGATCCAGACTCCAAGAGAGGGTTCTTGGATCTTGCACAAGAAAGAATGCAGGGTATTTTCATAGAGCAAAATGAAAGTAAGTTTATTAGGAAAGTAAAGGAATAAAAGAATGGCTACTCCATAGACATAGCAGCCCCGAGGGCTGCTGGTTTTCCATTTGTATGGTTATTTCTTGATTATATGCTAAATAATCATTATATGCCTCCCCTTTTTAGACCATATACGGTAACTTTCTGATGCTACCATGGCATTTATAAATTGTTATGGCACTAATGGGAGTGTAGCAGTGAGGACAACCAGAGGTCACTCTCATTGCTATCTTGGTGTTGGTGGGTTTCAGCCGGCTTCTTTACTGAAACTGTTTTATCAATAAGGTCTTTATGATCTCTATCTTGTACTGACCTCCTATCCCATCCTGTAACTTAAAATGCCTTAACTTCCTGCAAATGCAGCCCAGTAGGTTTCAGACTCATTTACACAGTCCCTATTCAAGATGGAGTTGCTCTGGTTCAAAGGCCTCTGACACTATTTTTAGGGAAAGAGCAAAGATTTGGCATGTGAAGAATCTAGGTTCAAGCCCTACTCCTCCCACACATTATGAATACAATTTTGGGAAATTACCTTTGTACTGTTAGTTCTTGCACCCTTTCTGTGTAACGGGCTTATTAGCAATATTTTTTTTTTTTGCCTCATAAAGCAACTGCTGGTATGATGAAATGCAAGGTTTTTTTCTGAATTTATTATTAATCTTTATGTAATCTTCCCTATTTCTGGACTAGATACTTCCAGCAGCTTCTAAATATCCCACTATTAAAGAAGGACACACCACATGTAGGAATAGATTGGAAAGTTTTAGCAGCTAAGGTAAAAATGAATTCACCAAGGGAGAGAGGAAAATTACAGTCTCAGGTCCCAAGATTACAGGTTGAAGAATACAAAGATTTCTTGGGCACTAGCGGCAACCTGTAATTTTTGTTAAGTGAAAGGGGTGACATTGGATTTCACAGAGCTAAAGCGTATTTCTCTCCACAAATAGGCATTGAATAAGGATCCGTAAGCTGAGACATGGCCCTGGGAATTTGCTCAAGATTGTCTTTATTTCACAAAAAGGTTCAAAAGATGAGGAGTCAATGACAACAGGGGAATCTGAACTACATTTTTTCCCTCCTCTTTATTTTGAAGAAAAATTTACTGTCTAGATGATTCTGGTTTCAAACAAAAACCCTTTGAGCATCTCTTTGGTGGAGACAGCAACAGGCTTAGAAGTGAGGCAGCAAAGAACGTCAGTAAAGAAACTTTGAAGCAAGAGACCACATGGAATGATGAAAGACTCCAATAGGGACTTGCAAAAGAAAATAAAGACTCAATACATGAGAACAGCACAAGAATCTCAAAGCATTTTTCAAAAATTAAAAGCAAATTGTGTTTATGCATACTTGATCCAAAAGCATAGACTCGACTCGTAGGGAGATCAAAGGAATGTTGAGGGTGGAGTAAACCATTCATAGAAGCTTAGGTTTAATCCCCATCCATTGTCAAAATAATCTTTTTTTGCAACATCCCAAGTAGTATTCATCCACACTCTGCTTGATCATGTCTAATGATAAAGAGCTCACAACCTAGTAAATCATCTACTGCTATCCTTCTAAAATGTAGACTGTTCTTTATTATATTAAGTCCAACAGCATTCTGTCACCTCCAACAGTCCCAAGTCCTACTTTTGCCTTCTGGACATTGATAGAGAGGGTTTTATTTAACTTTTTATGCACATGGCAACCCTTCAATGTAAAAAGACAGTTGTAATAGGCTTCCAAAATCTTTTTTTTCCTGAGCCAAAATCAAAGTTTTATCACTTTCTTTTGTGACTGGCCTTTGCTACATTTTGTTTTTTATCTCTTGATAAACTTGAGATTTTTAATTCCTCTTTCAATAATGGGTGCTCTGAACAAAATATTTCAGTCAATTGCATGCATCATTTGGAGGGTGTTGAAAACACAGATTCCATGATACCTGGCTCAGACAGAATAAATAAAACTAAATTGCTAAGAATTGAGTTAGCTATTTGTATTTTAGCAAGCTTCTTTAGTGATTCTAATGTGCATCAGGTTTGGGAACCAATGCCTGCATAAAACATAAAACATCAATTTGAACAGTTCAGAGTAAGAATAAGAAATGTTATCCACCCTGT
Organism: Colobus angolensis palliatus; assembly: GCF_000951035.1. Classification (NCBI taxonomy): domain Eukaryota; kingdom Metazoa; phylum Chordata; class Mammalia; order Primates; family Cercopithecidae; genus Colobus; species Colobus angolensis. Next base: position 4,556,248 of record NW_012114711.1, read on the forward strand.
TTTTACAAGTTGCAGCTCATTCTAGTGTTTAGCCTTTCTGACACTATTCTTATCCTGTTGATTCTTTCTTCCATTTACACAAAAAAATGCATAGTAATTTAAAATTATAATATGACAGAAACACATTACAAAGAGAGTAAAAGCCTTTTGTATTTCCCTCCACTCACTCTGAGAAAACCACTGTATACATCTCCAGGTTTTTAAATGTAAGAATTTGCATAACCATCACACACACACACACACACACACACACACACAGAAGTTGCCACACTCATAACATGCTTTTTACATAACAATACTACTTAGGTTTTTTTCCCACCTGAAACTACTTTTATGGTTTAATGACACTTTTTGCATTTTCTCTCTTCATGCACAAGTAGCATTTCTGTGTTCTCGTTGTTCCTGGTCAAATCTTTACTTCGTGTCTTCTTCACTCCTGGGAATGATACCAGGGTTGTGTCTGCAGAGATAAATTTCTTTTTACTGCCATCATTTATAAATTGTTGTGAGAAATTAATTACTTTGTTCCTCCCCACTATTAACAGTTTAACTTTTTCCTTCTTTCTCTTTCCTTCCTTCCACCTTTCCTTTCTCCCTTTTTTCTTTCTCCTTTTTTCCTTTATTTCTTCCTTCCTAAAATCTCATTCCTTAAGTATGTGGTTCATGCTTCACACAATATTTTTCTTGATGGAAGCGATGACAAAATGACAATATTCCCTCATTCCCATTTTCAAGAGTTTGTCTCTATGGATCGGATTTAAGTCCAAAATAGCTGTCAGTTTGTTTTGTCACCTTTTACTTTTGGGAATTTAAATTTAGTAAGGTTAGTGAAGAATGTTTCAGGTGGTCTGTTCCCAGCTGAGGAAACCTACTAGAACATATCAGAAATAATTAGCTTCTTTTGTCTCTGCCATGTCTTGCTTCTGTGCCAGTTTTTAATGGAAGTACAGTTGGCAAATAGCAGCTCAGCTCTCTGTTTGGACAAGAGGCTCTGAGAAGCATAAACTACTACTCCCCTGTGAGTTACAATTCCAAAGTGTATGAGGGTCCATCCAAGTGAAGACTTTTTTTGACTTAGCTGCAGTATATTCCCCTTCTCCACCTTGAGTACCGATATACTCCACCTATTTTGAGAGTCCTCTTTGGACCAGCTATATTCTTCTACTTCCCTAGATATTCTACCTAGTTTCCGCAGTACACCTAATGTCTTAGCTTCAGGAAGAAATATATTGACCAAGTTTTAATATATATGCATATTTGCCTTTGCTAAAAGATTTCTGGCTAAAAAAAGAAATTGACAGCATGCGATTTTTGTGAGGCTGTGGGAAAATTGGAACTCTCAAATGTTGCTGGTGGAAGTATAAACTGGTACAACCACTTTAGAAAATTCTTTTGTCATTTCTTATAAAGTTAAACATACATCTACATTATAGCTTACTCCCAGGAATCTAGGCAAGAGTAATAAAAATGTACACTGACAGTCTTAGACAAGGATGCTTATTTCAGCCTAATACATAATGACCTCAGTCTGCAAATAATCCAAATGCTCATCAACAGGAAGGTGTCTAATCAAATTGTGGTGTATTCACAAAATGGAGTACTACCCACAGTATAATGGAAGAAAGGACTTATAGTCATGAAAACAATAGGTGAACCTTAAAATCATGTTAAATGAAAGAAATCAGACATAAAATAGTACATTCTTTTTGTCTTATTATGACATACAAATGACAGCAGAAATAATCTATGATGATAGAAATCCAGTAGTGGTTGCAGCGGTAGAAAAAAACATGACACAATTTCTGATGACATGGAAATCTTCCTTATTTTACTTGGGGAATGATGGTTACATGGGGTATATAATGGTCACAAGTGATTAAACAGAAGACAAATTCTGTGCATTTTAAGATATGCTCATTATGTCATTTATACAGTTACCTACAAGATTTCCAGAGATGGACTGATTGATGTTCACTAAAAGCAATGTGTGCCCTGTTTCATCTTCATGCTCTTGATAGTTACTTGGAGAAATACTTGTCTACTCCTCCATCACTTAGATAGCTCTAGTTTATCCTGCTGGTTTCAAAATGGAATTACTTCTTAGAAGTCTTTCTGATGACACACCATTCTAGGCTCCTTCTCTGGGCTCCCTATAATGCCTTTGTCAAGGCATATGTCTTCCTACATTGAGATTATCCACATTATTGGCAATTAGCAGTAACTGGTGTGACCTTTATAGGGCACAGGTTTTGTTTGGTTTTACTCTAAGACCTAAAATGGTCACAGAATAGCTGCTTAAAATTATGTAATAATCAGGCCAGTGCAGTAGCTCATGCCTGTAATCCTAGCACTTTGGGAGGCTGAGACAGGAGAATCACTTGAGCTCAGGAGTTCGAGACCAGCCTGGGTAACATAGTGAGACCCCGTCTTTATAAAAATAAAAAAGAAATTATGTAATGATCAAATGAGTGAACTTCAAGATCTGTGATAGACTTTTTGAACTTAAATTTTTAAGTTAAATTTTAAACAAGTACCTGTAAGTATGTTTAATTCTTCTGATAATGCATTGAGAAACACTGCTTTGAAGCAGCATAAGTTTTTCTGAAGGAATTCCATGTGCATTTGGAACCATTATTACTTTATACATCTTATGGCATTTCTTAATAAACTCATCCACTTATTTCCATAACGTCTTATTGTTACATCCTTAATCCCAAAAGTTAATGATGGGCAGAGTGCCCACATAATTTATCATCTAACCTGAGCTATATTTCAATATAAGGAAATATTATAATTACACCAGATGACAGCTATCAACTGAGCAAATAGAGGCACAATTTTCTTCTAATTATGGGGAAGTAGGACAAAGAATTTTCAGAATGCAGTAAGGACATATGGTTTTGTTTTTGTTTTGTTTTCTTTTTTTCTTGTTTTTCAGATTTATCTTATGCATGGACCTTCAATGATAACCCCTTATACGTCCAAGAGGACAATAGGCGATTTGTATCTCAAGAGACGGGAAACTTGTACATTGCCAAAGTGGAACCATCAGATGTGGGCAACTATACTTGCTTTATAACAAACAAAGAGGCCCAAAGAAGTGTTCAAGGTCCACCCACTCCATTAGTGCAGCGCACTGATGGTAAGAGAATGAGTTCTCTTGGGAATATACTTTATCTGTGTTCCTTAAAGCCTGGGAAGATTCGTAAAGCTTTCTGTTTCCTTCTTGTTTGGTGGAGCCAAGTTATCTATGAGTTTAGGTTCAATTCACAAATACGTAAACCATAAATATAAGAGAAAATTATCTAATTCATCCACATGGTGCAGTAGACATGGTTCTGGGTATACCAAGCCATCTCCTTTCTGGCATTGAAACAGCTTGTCTTTTTTTTTTTTTTTGCTTAAAGACTACTTTATAAAAACAAAAATGATATTTGGGGGAGTTGGCGTGTGTGTATGTGTGCACGTGTGGGTGCTGCCAAACTTATATAATTGACTTAATATATTTTTAATGAACATATGTTGCAGCTACTTTTTAATGCCCCCTTTTTTTCATATTTGCCCTTTTTTTGTTCACCCTTTGTTTACATGGCTGGCAAAATGGAGGGAAAAGTTCATATCCAAGGAAAGCAAAGCAAACCAACATTAATTATGAGCATTCCAGAGAAGAATGAAACACAAGATTTATACTAATTATATTCCTCCAAGGAACATAATTCAGATTAGTCTCTGACGAGTTTTGTAGCTTGGTCGAGTCATAGCTGGTACAAGATTTAGAGAGCCAGAAAGTTTAAGGAAGTCATTGAAGTGGAAAAATTCTCTAGTTGTTTTTTAATTAAATGTTCACAGTGGGATTCGTAAAGATAGAACATTTGTTGGTGCATTTTATGATTGTATTCAGGACTTGAAATGCAATACCTCGTGGAGATTTTCTCCCCTCTGAAGAGCTGAAGAAAAGCAAGAATATAATGCTAATAAAGGATAACAGAATTGTGGAACAAGTCCCATAGAAGGAGTTCTTATAATAGAGCTTTTATAATCACTAACCACCCAAATATATTTGAAAGGTCTTCATTAAGATTTCAGCAACCATTAGACTTATTCCTAAGTTCAATTTCTCTCATTCAATGAATACTCCTGTTTATGACCAGAAGAATTCATGAGCCAACAATATGCTTGGAGATTCTACCATGTTTTTCCTTTTTTTGTTTGCTGTCTACTCTGAGTTTCTGCTTCTTCCCTTCTTAATTTCTTCCTTTTTCTATCCACTCTATTCCCTTGAACACATTTACAGGAAAAGTAGAGCAAAAGCATTATATATAACACAAAAATCAAACCTCTTTTACACGTGAGCATATAAGAAATATCAGACATCAAGAAAGTGAAAAAGAATAAAATCTACCAACTTAGTTGATTGAAGTAGTACTCACTACCTTCTCACCATAAGCTCTTTCGATGTTTATAATGGTCAAGGTCTTAAAAATGAAGTATTTTTGTTTCATATATATTTTGTAATTTTTACTTTTTCTACAATTATATTAGCAACCAACAATGTATTTATTTTAGGAATGTATTACTCTGTTGTTTGGTATATATATTAAAAATGATCAAAGTATTTAAATAATCTTGAGATGTCACTGATTAAATTAATTAAGTTAATGAAAATAGCATACAGATATATTTCTGTTACAACTCCTCTGGTAGGTAGTATATTTACAATAGGCTATACCATTATCTTATTCTTATCTTAGCACATATCCAATTTCTTGGATGGAAAATTTTAAAACTTAAAACAAATTTTTATAGGTATACAGCAAACTTATTTAGCAGCAAAACTTTATTGTACTAATATGTGAATATTTACATTTTTATCCTAATTAATGTGATGACTTTATACGTTTTGATGCAGAACTACTGTTATTTTGGATTAAGACCTACTACAGTGGACTTCTTACAGTATTAGCTGAAAAATTCCTGTTTTTTTTTTTTTTTTTATTAATCAGATCTGGCTCTCTTGAGTTTCCTGAAAGGTAGATAAACATGGATATTACTAGAAAAGTAGAAAAGTATCTTTTTTGAAAACACAGAAGCATTTTAGAATCTATATGTATCCAATTCTTAACTGAAAGCCCTAATTCTTATTAAGAAGAAATAATCAGGTTTTGGTTAATGAAGAACTTACTTCATAGAAAACTTCTATTCTCCAGAAATGCTGCTAGCTCTTTTGATATTTAACAGGTGTGATGGGGGAATATGAACCAAAGATTGAAGTGCGTTTTCCTGAAACTATACAAGCTGCAAAGGATTCATCTGTAAAACTGGAATGTTTTGCCCTTGGAAAGTAAGGTTTTTGTTTTTGTTTTCCTGGTTGCTTTAAATTTTTTTTATTAAAAAGGCTTTTTGTTATTCAAATATTGCTCTAAGGTAAATTACCAAGTAGATTTCAAATGCTAGAACTTTCAATGGAACTTTCTGATTTGAATTTATACAAACATGTCTAATACTGAGACAATGACCAGGGCTGCAATTGAAAATAATCAGGGCTGCAATTCTCCCCTACAGGTGCTGATATTTCCTTTAGTTTAAGCATAATAAGACCCATTTAGGCAGCACATTGCAAGGAAAGAAGTGCACTTGTATAAGATAATGGGCAAGTCACTAAACCTTTCACATATCCTTCACTCCGTCTTGTCCTATATCCAGAAATACATTGCCTGGAGTATTTCCTTGCTTAATTAACTAACAATTCTGATAAATAAAAAACCACTGCTCGTTTCCAAAATAAGACTAATTAAAGTCCATTGTTCATAGTGGATAATTAGAATTGAGCCCAACCTTCCCTGATAGTGGAGGCATTTTGTTTCACTCAGATAAGTATTCATTAGGAACAGGTTTGGAATACTTTTAAGCCATCAAAATACCTACATTTTTGCATGGGATATCTAGAACACCTCTTTGCTTTTTGGTGGTATACAAATTTCATTTTTGTGCCTATAAACACCAGAAAAAAAAAAAAGAGAGACAGACTAGACTGTCATTTTCAAATGTTAGTATGCATGTGAGTTACCTGGGGACACGGTTAAATTCATATTCTGACTCTAGAGGTCTGGGGTGATGTTTGATTCCTCCATTTCTAATAAGCTCCCATATATTAGTCACGCTTCTTATAAACAGAACATACGTTGAATAGTAAAAGACTTGACTGACTCAGAGGTAAGTTCGGAGGGCTTACCTCTAAATCCAAAGTCTATTCCTAATGTGGCCATCACATTTAGAAATAGTGACTTAGTGTCGAAATTCTGGAAAACATCCTTAAATGTCTCAGTCATTGTATTAAGTTAAACATACTCAGCAATCCAAATAATCGTGGTTACTAAATCTTAGTTTGTTTTCTATAGATGGAATTTTGCATATCTTTAAATTAAATTTCTCAGAATAGTCATTTCGCATGGATTTAAGAGACCATATTTTATTTTCGTACAGTATGGGTCTCATAGCATTTATCAAACACATAATTATTGATTGATTAAATGATTCTTAAGAAAGTGACAAACAGGGGCTTTACATCAGTTTTTATTATTTGCCTGCCTTTTAAGACATGATGAACTTTCACCATTTTCAGTCTTTTTCAGAAGTTAAGGTTTATAAAAATATTAAATGTCATCAAATTCTTTGATAATTAGATAATTAATTTAAAAAGAAAACCAATGAAAGAGAGTATCTGAAAAGAATATTAATAGCTTATTTAATCATATTTGGCATCAGGAAATATAGATTGCTGAAATTAAAAAAGGGTTTTTCACAATAAAATAATTGAAAATGTTGAGGCTATTTCTCAAGAATCTAATGAAAATAATTTCATTTGCTAAGCACCTATAACTAAGCATTTATGATACAATATATATAATTGTCATAATCTTGCAGGGCAAATTATGTTTTCATTACATATGAAAAACTGAAGCTCAGATTGGAGAAGTAACCTGTTCAATTTTATGTTTCTATTCAGAGGAAGCGAGCAATTCAAACCTAGGCCCACCTGATTTTAAATTCTGAATTTAGGAACTTCTAAGTAAATGGTAAGATAACTGCTTTTGAAATCCTGGGAGACAGATTCAATTTCCAATTTTCTCAAGAGTTATTTGATTGTTAGCAAACATGCTTATAATCTCTATGAATTATCATATTTTCATCCAAAAGGAGTTATGATGATTCCTACCTTGTGTGTT
>NW_012114711.1:4568898-4569261 GCF_000951035.1 Colobus angolensis palliatus
TATTGTTGTATTATTTAAACCTACAGAAAAGTTGAAAGAGTAATACATGGACATCATATACTCTACCTGAATTGACCAAGCATAAACCTGTGCTACATTCCCTTTCTCTCTCTCTCTGTCTTTCTCTCTCTCTTTCTTTCTCCACACACAAATGTATTTAACCAGATACGTGATAAGATCTAATCAGGAAAAATGAAGCTTGGAATATATGAGTTATATGGAATAATTTAAAAGTAAGTAAAGCAGTGTCTTATTTTCCATTAACCCCATGGTGATGAAAATAATCAATACAATATTAAATTGCACAAGGTAAAATTTATAATTTTAAAAACATACAAGAGTCCCTAAACCTTTTTCTGTTTT
>NW_012114711.1:4570029-4581945 GCF_000951035.1 Colobus angolensis palliatus
TTAAATGGGAATAGGAAAATAATAGAAATTACCAAACCATACCTCCACTCCCTAAATTGTTATCTAACAAAATTAATCAATGTTGAGATTATGTTTATTAAAGGAAGTCATTAACATAGAATTGAAATACCTTGGAGTAAAAATGGAAAGTCTGAAGCATCTATTGGGTCAAAGTGGCAGTGTTAAAATGCCCTGTATAACAATGTTACATTTTGTGTAATTGGAGTGCAGATACATTTCTCATTTCTTCAAAGCAACAAAATGTATGTGAAAATACTTTGACTACTTTGGAAAACTGACAAATGTGAGCTACTACCAAAAAGAATTTTATATATGCTTGCCAACAGTTTTCAGAAAACAAATTAGATTATCTTTAACACATTGCAAACATGCTGAAAATGCCTTTTAGTCCATTATAAATTACAGTATTTACCAAATGCCATATTATCTTCTAAATATATAAAATTAACAAACATAAAAAGCAACACACTCATTAGATTAACTATGTTACAGGTATAATTAACAATCTGAAAATAGAAACAGTCAAATGTCTTATCTTCAAAATTAAAAGTCTTTATTTGCAAGTTTGTTGCCAAGTGTTTATAATTTATAAAGTCTATTGAGTGTTTATTATAAATCATACTCTCTAACATCTCTTCATAAAAATATTGCTGTGGTGTTAGTCATTTTTTTCCCAAATGTGAGGACTTCTTTTTACTAATCCATCTAAATCTTCCTGTCCACTTGGTGAGATACTTTACTCTTTTGTAAGATGTTCTATAACCTCAAAACTGAGAAAAGCTAGTTGACTTGAGGAATAAAATCAAATATGTTTTTCTGATTATATTGCTAATTATTGACTGCTATTTCAGCTATAGACTACACATTTATTAAACTAAGATGTATATATTTTATAGATGGGGGAAAGAGAGAGAGAAGAGGGAGGAAGAAAATCAATAGGTGGGTACAAGGAAAAAGAAATAAAAATATAGAAAGACCAGCTCCAGTGCCAGATCTTATTAAATTTTTTATTTTTAGGACATAAGAGAGCTCCTGAAATAAAAAATTTGCCTTCGTTAAATGTTTGTTTAATGTACCCCATACATGTGCTCACATAACTAGGAAATATCACCCTCTATCACTGGGAATATTTTTTCTCTTGAAGTTGTAGATTATTTTTGTTATTTATTTATCTTGCTTTGTTTTCTCTGAACTTTCTGAATCTATGGTTTGGTGTTTGTCATTTTTTTAATTTTTATTATTATTATTTTTTTTGAGACAGGGTCTTGCTCTGTCACCCAGGCTGTAGTGCAGTGGCGCGATCTTGGCTCACTGCAAGCTCCGCCGCCTCCCGGGTTCACGCCATTCTCCTGCCTCAGCCTCCCTAGAAGCTGGGACTACAGGCGCTGGCCACCACACCCGACTAATTTTTTTTTTGTATTTTTAGTAGAGACGGGGTTTCACCGTGTTCGCCAGGATGGTTTCCATCTCCTGACTTCATGATCTGCCCACCTCGGCCTCCCAAAGTGCTGGGATTACAGGCGTGAGCCACCGCGCCCGGCCTGGTGTTTGCCATTATTTTTGAAAACTATTCAAAACTATTCAGGCGTGATTACTTTAAACATTTATTTGTTTGCTTTTTCTCCTTTTAGTATTTCTCTTACATTATCTTTTATGCCATTTGTAATCTCCCTTCTGTCCAAGTTCTTAATGTTTTAAAATATTTTAATTATTTTTATCTTTGCATTTCAGTTTGGGAAGTTCTATTGGTACTGCTTGTCATTCATTTACTTCCCCCTTAGCTATGTTCAGTCCACTGGTGAGCCCATCAAAGGCATCCCTCATTTGTATTATTACGTATTTTATTTCCAGCATTTCCTTTTGATCCTTTCTTAGAGTTTTCTTCTCTGTGCTTACATTATCCATTTGTTCTTATATGCTGTTCACTTTTTAATTAGAGGCCTTAATATATTAATTATAGTAATTTAAAATTACTGTCTGATAATAACTAGTTCAATTTTAAATCCTCAGCCTGACAGTTCTAAAAGTTTCATTATATTTGAGTCTAGTTATCATGGTTGTTTTGTCTCTTCAGACTGTTTTTTAGCATGCTTTGTACTTTTTTATTTGAATCCTGAACATTATTATATCAGATTAAAGGAACTTCAATACCTAAACTTTTAGTGTGAGGTTTTATGTTTTTCTAGTTAGAGTTAGGCTGTAATTTCTGTTGGCTCTAGCTGTGGCATCAGAGGTTAAATTTTAGGTAGTACCTTTGCTTTTATGTCCACTCTTGCCCTTGGGTATCCCCAGAGACTCTTTCTTAAATAGCATCTAAAGCTTGCAGTTATTTCAGCTGTAATTCTCTGCACTGTAATTATATAGGAGCCCTAAATAAGTCCTTGCTTGCTAATTCTATCATCTCAGTTATTTGTGGGTCTGTTTCTATTGGCTGCTTTTTCTCCTAGTTACAGTTCTCATTTTTCTGCTTGTTTGAATATGTAGTAATTTAAGATTGAATAGTAGACATCATAAATGTCATGTTGAATACTAAATTGTGGTGTACTTATTAAAAAGCTTTTTGAACTTTATTTTGATAGGCAGTTGTTACACTACTGTGAATCCTCGAGTTTTCTGTGGTTATTAAGGCTAGTTTACTACGAAGATGAAACCCCCAACTGAATGCTTCAGATGTTCACCAAGTTTTTCTTCTCTGGCATAGTGGAGCTCTAATGTCTTCCAGGCTTATTTGAGCTCTGAAAACTATCCTTTGCCCTGCCTCATGCAACACTCCTATGCAGATCTTTAGAGTACGTTATTTAAGTAATACCATTCTTTCTAATACTATGCTCTGCAATTCCAGCCACTTCAGCCTCTCCAAATCTGATCTTTGTCTTCTCAGCTCAGTGACACAGTACTTTACTACTTATGTCTCCCCTACCTACTCCCTGATCTGGATGGAAAGTGTCTCTACACAGAAAATAAGGGCTACCAAAACCTTACTTCATTTATTTCCCCTTTTTCAGGATCATACTTTTGCGTCGTCAATTGTTCAAGTTCCAGAACGAGGTTTTTTGTTTGTTTGTTTGCTCATTTCATATTTTTGTCTAGTTTTTCACTGTTTTTGAAATACTAATTATGAAGGTAAATACAGTGAGGCTTAGATAAATTAAGTGACTTGACCAATATAAGTTGCATATCTGGGATTCAAATCTACATCTCATAGATTCTGACTTCAAAACTCATGCTTATAACCCTTTCATATCTGTATTGAACTCACTTCGAAGTGTCTGACTTACTTAATCCTCCATGGGCAGATGTAGTATGACCCTCAGTTATCTAAATATTTTGCTAGAAAAAGGCTTGAACAAATTCAGCAAAATGTTAAAAAATACTTTATCTGGGGAACGGAATTATAGATATATTTCCCATTTATATTATCCATAATAACTAATATTCCAGCAACAAGTAAGTTTTAATTTTACATATTAAAAATAACTAAAATTCAAAAGATAAACTTGTAAAAATTCAAGCTATGTTTTAATGAGAAGAAAAAAGTGTTTCCAAAAACACATCAAAAATCAGGGTTATACACCTTGTTGTTATATAGATGATGATGGCAATATACACCATTTCCAAAAATCTGGTATACCTGATTAGGTAGCACTCAGAAAACATAGTTTCAGTCACAGAAACCATCATGCAGACAGGATGTATAAAAAGTGAAGTCTAGAGAAGAATTGGTGAAGTGTTTACTCATATAATCTAACCATCTTAAACCACCAAAAGCTAATGTGAATACAGAATAATTAAGAAAAAGCTTCAAGTAATTGTCTTAACTTTAATTGCTATGACTTTGGGGATATGTAACTGACTTTCTATGTTGGAGTTTCAGAGCTGACATGATCACAGCTTTCAACTCTCAGCTTTGTCTCATTTGTTTAACATGGCAGACTCTTAATTGTGAAAGCTGCAAATTAATTGTATAGTGAAATACCCTGAGAAGCTCCTTGTATAGGTGCTATGCAAATGTAGTATGATTGACTGATAGATAAGTATGTTTCCTTTGAAAAAAATATGGGCTCTTGCTGAGTGAAGAAATTAAACTGATATTCCCCCATAACTCTATTCTACTGCTTTTATAAACAACCGAACATATTTTCCTTTTTCTAAAAAAATCTTAATTTAGTAACTTTTCTGTCAGTATTCTGGAATGTAAATAACATTAGTAGCAGCACTGAATGTTCCTGTGTGTTCTGAAGCCTTCACACAGAGTACTATATTTATGTGTTCATGTATATCTTATTTATTTTTTTCTAATTTATGAAGCAAAAGATACACAGCTTGGCTATGAATGTCAAGCAGCAAATTTGAAGTCTCACCATGATGTTGTTAGGTGTTCCAGAATTTTCAGGTGACAGAGGAGCTATTTCTTATAATGTTTGCTTTTCATCTTCTAAATGTGGACATCATTGCAGATTATACTGCAGAAAGATTTCTCTAGTCACTCAAGATGAAAATAATGTTTTTAAATCAAGCTAGGCACACTGAAACTTTTCAGTTCCTTAGCAATTTTTTTGGTTTATCATTTTAATCACTCAGGTATCTTAATGATTTTGAAATTGGATGTCTAAAATGTCGTTTACCTTTTGTTTCCCCTCATTGAGTTGAGTAGATAGAGAACAGAATCTCTTCCTAGGCATAGTTTACCCCATTCACTCCAGAAGTGTATACTGAAACCTAATCTTTAGACTCTTGCTAATGACTTTTTCTAAAACATGATATTATTAATAACTTTTTTAAACATGACATGGTATTGCCTGGCATAAAATAATAAAGTAAACTCTATAGAACACTCACCTCTCTTGACCATGCTCACAAATCTGAGAACTAAAAAAATCTTCAAGCCAGTTATTCAGAAATTGAAAGACAGCATTAACCCCACCATGCTCTCACAAACACAAGTGCTCACCCTAGCAAGAAATAATTTATTAGTGAATTTACTAGCGTTTGAAGGTAAATGGTATGCTGAAAAGTGTGGACTTTACGTTCAAATAGAGCAGGATTAAAGTCTTACCTCACTTGTCAATAGCTGGATGACTTTGGTCAGTTTTCTTATGTGTATAAGGAAGGCAAAAATGAGAGAGAGAGAATAAATAGATATAGCAGAATTTTTGTAAGGACTGGAAATACTATTTAGTTCACTTACTAAGATTCCTGACCCATAACAGGCATTAAATAGTAACTACTTTATGAATCCTGGGAATCATCAAAGTTGCTTTGACTGAGGAGGTAAAAAGGAACACATATGAAGGAGCGAAATGGTTTCTGTGTTATATTTTTGTGTTAAGGGACTTCCCTAGAAAAATAGATTTATTATTTTAAATTCTGTTCAATCTTTCTAAGGGTTACTGACATTTCCTCACTCACTCATTTGACAAATTGAGCACCAATTATACATTCACTTAGCAAATATGTATTGAATACCTCATTCAATCATTAATTCCTTCATTTCTTCATTTAGGTAGTCAGTCAGGGGACAGACACCTGGCCCTGGGAGATAAAAAATATTATATAAAGGTCCGGGGAGGTTGCAGGCTAATGAAAATAAGATTGATGTAACAATGTGTGATCACACATTTCTCTTGGGATCAGCTCTTTCCCCTTTCAGTGAAGGAAGAGTCAAGGCTCCTCACTTTGGGAACTTTACTGATTATCTTTTTCCCATGCTCCCCTTTATCAAATAGAGACTGTAGAGGGTCACTGTCATTTCTTTAGCAGAGCTAATTTTAAGCTATTAGTTAAAGGCTTCTCGTATTTCTGCGAAATGGAAAATTATTTCTTCTTTTTTTCCCTTTTGTTCATAAATGCATTTTTTAACTAATGGATTTTAAATAATAGCTTTACAACAGAAATATTGAACAGATAGTATGGAGAGGTCCAATATAACCCCCCCCAAAATTTCCCTTATTACTCAAATCTTACATTATTATGATGCATTTGTTACAATTAACCAGCCAATACCGTTGTCTGATTATTATAAAGTCCATATTTTATTCAAATGTCTTTGGTATTTATGCCCTTCTATTCCAAGATTCCATCCAGAGTACCACATTACATCAAGTTTTCTTGTCTCATTAGTCTCCTCTTGTCTGTAGCAGTCTCTCAGACATGTCTGGTGTTTGATGTCCTTGACAGTTTTGAGAAGTGGTGGTCAGTTTATTGTAGACTGCCCCTATGTTAGATTATGCCTATATTTGTCATAATGAGACTGGAGTTACAAGTTTTGGAGAGGAATAATATAAAGGTAAGGAACAATTTTCATTACATATCAAGGTTAACTTTATCAAAATGATTTATGACAGATGATGCTGGCCTTGATTACCTGGCTGAAATACTTTTTATCAGGGTTCTCCACTGTAAAATTACTCTTTTCTCCCACTCCATACTGACTGTTCGGAAATAGGTGACTATGTGTAGTCCACACTTGATGAATAGAGTCTTGTGCTTCACCTTTTGCAGAATAATGAACCTACAGAATTCTTTTACCTGTGAAATGTGTCACTTCTTAATTTATTAATATTTAGTAATTTACTTACATCAGTACTGATTCACATATAATTATTTTAGACTTTGAGTTGTAATTCTATGCTACTTTGTTTATTTTGCTGCTCAGCTTGTTTTAGCTTTTGCCATTGGGAGCCTTTTAAGTTGGATCTTGTGCCCTTTGTTATGCACTCATCAATGTATGGGTTGTTGTGTGTGTGTGTGTGTGTGTGTGTGTGCCTGTTAGCACTTTCTTATTTACTGGCGTTAAAGATGTTCCAGGTTCATCTTGTATATTTCATGCCCTAGTCATAGAAGCAGTCATGTCTCCAAGGATAGGATTCCTGGTTCTTTTTATTTGTCAAAGATATGCTGACTATATTATTGAAGAATGACATTAGAAGCCAATATCTGGGTGCTAGGTGTGCTTGTTGCTACTAGAGTGTCATTTATTTAGGCACTCTCAGATGACAGAGGAAAGAAATATGTGTGTATATACTACTTATGTAGATGTATCTATAAGTATTTCTATATACAGCTATTGGTATTATGTTAAGTTAAACATATGATCTTGCTGTTGTCTCCAACTCTAATCCATTACTACATGAACCACTCTGCTCTCCTCCACTTACTGATCAGTAAATTTCCACTCCATACAGTGCTGTCCCATTAGATTAGAAAAGATAGATTATATCTATAATAGCAATAGATTAGAATTTTTATTTCTGTTAATCTACACCAGCGTCTGATATTGTGTGGGGTTTTGTTTTGTTTTGTGTTTTTACCCATTCTAACAGGTGTATAGTAGTATTTCCTTCTTGTTTTAGTTGGTAATTCTCTAATGGCAAAAGATGTGAACATCTTTTAGTGTGGCTATTTGCTATCTAATTATCTTCTTTGGTAAGATGTCTGCTTACATCTTTGCTACATTTTTAATGGGTATGTCTATTTTCTTATTGTTGAGCTTTAAGAATTCTTTGCATATTTTGAATATAAGCCTTTTATCAGATATGTGTTTTGCAAATATTTTCTCCCAGTCTGTGACTTGTCTTTGCATTTCCTTAACAATGTCAATATCAAAGCACAAGGTTTTTATTTTAATGATGTGCAGGTTATCAATTTTTTTCCAACGAAAAGTGTTTTTGGTGTTAAATACAAAAACTCATCACTATATCCAAGGTTACCTAGATATTCTCCTCTGTCATCTTCTAGAGCTATTATAGTTATATGTTTTGCATTTTCATTGATGGTCCATTTTGCATTAATTTTTGTGAAGGATGTGACTTCTGGGTCTTTTCATTTGATAACATATGGACTTCCAATTGTTCCAGTATCTGTTAAAAAGACTAATTTTTCTCCACTGTATTGTGCTTGTTCGTTTGTCAAAGATATGCTGACTATATTTGTACAGGTGTATTACTGCGCTCTCTTTTGTTCCATTGCTGTCTATTATTTTGCCATTATCACATCGCCTCAATTACTGTAGCTTTACAGTAAATCCTGAAGTCAGGTAACATCAGTACTCCAACTTTATTCTTCTTCTTCAGCATTGTGTTGGCTATTTTGTTTTGTTTTGTTTTGCTTTCCTTGTCTTTCCATATAAACTTTAGAATCATTTTGTCTATATCCATAAAATAACAGTTGGGGTTTTTATTGGGATTTACTTAAATCTATTGATCAAGTTGGGAAGACATGACATACTGACAGTGTTGAGTCTTTTAATCCATGAACACAGATTATTTCTCCACTTATTTAGATCTCTTTTAAATGATTTTTTGAGATTATGTAGTTTTCTGCACATAAATTTTGAAATACTATTTTATATAAACCCTAGAATTTCCTGTTTTAGTGCTAATATAAATGGCATTGTATTTTAATTGTGTGATTCAAATTCCATTTGTTAACTGCTGGTATAAACAAAAGTTAACTGACTTTGATACATTAGCATTGTATCTTGTTGCCTTGCTATAATCACTTATTAGTGCTGGAATTATTTTTTTGATTTTTCATTGCTGCCTGGGAACAAGTATTATTTCCTTCTTTTCAATCTATATACTTTTTTTTTTTTTGGCCTTTTCTTGTATTATTGCACCAGCTACGATTTCCAATAC
This sequence comes from Colobus angolensis palliatus, assembly GCF_000951035.1. Taxonomy (NCBI): domain Eukaryota; kingdom Metazoa; phylum Chordata; class Mammalia; order Primates; family Cercopithecidae; genus Colobus; species Colobus angolensis. Next base: position 4,578,687 of record NW_012114711.1, read on the forward strand.
AATGATGACAATGAGTGGTAAGAGTAAACATGTTTGCCTTTTTCCCCTATCCAAAATGAAAGCATCCACTTTCTCACCATTAAGTAGGATACTAGTGCTACATTTTTTTGGCAGACATTTTCATCAAGTTGAGGAAGTTTCTCTTTATTCCTTGTTTATTGAGAATTTTTATTTTGGGTAGGTGTTGCATTTTTCCAAATGCTTTTTCTGGGACCAATTGATATGATCATGTGATTTTTCTTCTGTTCATTAGTGGATTTCATGAATTAATTTTCTAATATTGAACCATCAGTCCTACTTTGTTGTGGTGCGTAAGTCTTTTTAATTGTTGCTGGACTCAATTTGTTAATATTTGTTGAGGATTTTTACATTTGTATTAATGAAAGATATTGGTCTGTAGTCTTCCTTTCTTGAAATGTCTTTATCTTATGTTGGCATTAGGGTAATTTGGCCTCATAGAGTTAATTAAAAAATATTCTCTCTGCTTCCATTTTCTAGAAGAGATTATGTACATGGAGAAGAAATTTATGTACATAAAGAAAAGATAGAGGCCGGGCACAGTGGCTCATGCCTGTGATCCCAAGACTTTGGGAGGCCGAGGCGGGTGGATTGCTTGAGGTTGGGAGTTTGAGACTAGCCTGACGAATATGGAGAAACTGCATCTCTACTAAAAATACAAAATTATCCGGATGTGGTGGTGCATGCCTGTAATCCCAGCTACTTGGGAGGCTAAAGCAGGAGAATCGCTCGAACCTGGGAGGCAGAGGTTTCTGTGAGCCGAGATCGTGCCATTGCACTTCCCACAGGACAAAAACGAGCAGGGGAACCAGAGTTCTAGAAGTGAATTTGAAATGAGAGCCCTGAGGGCTGGCAAGGAAACAAGCAAGAAGACCAGAAAGAATTACATCCTTTGCTTAAAACAAAACAATTACTTAATTAGGTTCTTATATAAACATAGGTGTGTGTATATATATTATATATACAATGTCTTTACATATAGACATATATATATATAAAGTTTGCAAAAGTCAGATATACTCATTTGAGAAAATTCTGAAAATATAGGCAAGAAAAAAGAGGAAAATAAAATCCTTTTTATACTTAATTTCTCCTCCAAAGGATAACTACTCTTATTCTGGTATACCTATATCCTTCCAGTCTTTACTTTTAACATATTTAGTATAATACACTGCATATTTGTTTGTAATTTTTTTAATTCTTAAAAATATACCATGAGCATATATGCAGGTCATTAAACAGTCTTCTGCACCCTCATTTGTAATGACAGTAAGGTATTTCAATATATGTTTACAGCCAACCTCCTACTGGTAGACATTTAGTTTCCTTCTGTTTTGTTTCCAATTTTTTGTTATCATGAATAATAATGTAATGAATATTCTTGTGGCTATATTTTGCTCATGCTCATGTAAACTTCCTAACTATATTTTTAGAAAATTAGGATTATTGGTAAAGGTAACACCATGTAAAATACTAAGATTTCTAAATGTCTTGCCAATTTCTCAAGAAAGATTATAGAGGGGTCACTGTCAAAGACCAGGGACCTGCCTTAAAAGTTGGCCTCTTTTAATCTTAAAGACATACTCCGAATCTAATGTCAAACATCCCTTTCCATAGAATTTTTCAAAATTTTTTTTCAAGGAACATAGAGTGGATTGTTACAGTGCTGTTTCCAAAATTAAACTAATTTAAAGACTCTTAAAAACCATTCAAGAAGAAGAAAATATATATATATATACACACACATATATATATTTCTGGAAGCAACTCTTCATCCTTTCCATCCCAGTCTATCACCACCTCTCTCAGTAGACCCGCAGTTCTTACTTTTAAGTAACTGGCAGTTTACAGTAGAGAAGGATTTCAAATCTAAGTTGGAACTGAGCTCAGGGAAAATAATAAGTTGTTTGTTTCCTATTTTCCACCTGACCTTGGAGCCCATCTCTAAGCTTTTACTGAAATTTGGAGGCATCTCAATATGTTTAAAAAAGATAATCTCTGTGATTTCACCTTTTGCCTCTTACACGAAAAAAAAAAAAAAAGAGTCTATTGACTGGTTGCAAATACATTAGTTCATTAGGTGAAGAATACATTGCTAAGCACATGTTATACATCCTAATAAGGTTTGCTTTCATTTTGTACCTGATTAATTCATACAGGGGCAGCAAAGCATGGTGATTTAGAGCTCAGTATCTGCGGAAAGACAGACTTTGGTTCAAATCCTTTTTTTTAAATTTACTGTATGATGTTGGGCATATTACCCAAACTATCCTAGTCCCAATTTGTTCACCCACAAAATGTTAATAATTGTAATCATATGTTTGATAGTGCTATTGCATGATTTAAAGAAAATACCATGTTAGCATAATACTATGTATTATATACTATGTACATATTAATACTATGTACATATGACATTATACTTAGTATTATGTTACATATATAACATACATATGTTAGCATGGAGCTAACATATAATATGTGCTCAATACATGTTAAATGATGATAAAATGATAAACAATTAATATGCCATTTTCAGTGTCTCTTTTACTTCTTTTATGGAAATTTAGGATTCCAAACTGAGACAAGATCAAACTGAATAAATTTGAGGTAACACAAGGCCCACCTACCTTTACCAAATTATCATTTTATCTCCCAAGAGCAGCAGAGGCATTTATCTAGGCTTAGTATTATTTATCAATAAAAAATTATGGACAAGCTGTTAATGAACTAAGTGCAGTATCATCTTCAGCTGTACCACATCTTGAAATAGTGGGCTTCAATTCATGTTTCATGCGCAGATTAGTATTCATATTACTTACATTAAAAGGAGTAGAAATTGGTAATAAAATTATTAGAGAATCTTTGGACAATGGTCCCTGCATGTCTCTGTTCATAATCTTGGCATTAAGACAATTTACTAAGCCTTATTTATGCTTCAAACATTGTGTTTTAGAATGTACTCTCATGGATATTTCCTCATTTGCTCTTCCTGTGTACTCATTCTTATTTCTAGTAAATGTAAAGAGAACACTGAGGCTCAGAGAGGTTAGGTAACTTGCATTCAGTTCTATAAAATTTGCCCGTGTTCCTTTATTTCTTTTCCAACTGCAGGTGCCATTCTGTTACCAGTGCTATTATAAATAAGCCATTTGTGGCTTTTCAAAGATGGCCTCCCCAAGGGAAAGCTGATATAGGCATCATCTTATTCCTATTGGGTTGCCATCACAAAATACTATAG
>NW_012114711.1:4583515-4585418 GCF_000951035.1 Colobus angolensis palliatus
TAATTTAGTGGGTGGCAACTCAAAGGAATTAGAAGGTAGATAACAAGAAATTAGCCTGCCCTGGAACTCTAAGTGGAGGAGTGGAGGAGAACTGGCAGGTAATAATTTAGTTGAAATTACCTGTCTAAATGTGAGTATCATTCCAGAAAGTTAATTAGCATTGTTAGCAGCTGCAAGCTGGATATTTAGCTCAAATGACATATGGAAGTCATCTGTCACAATGCCTGGTATATAGTAAGTACTCAGTTAATGGTTATTAATATTATTTTAAAATATCTAATTTTCCTACACCAATTTTCTTCTGTTTGGAGAGCACTGTCTAATTGCTTTCTTTCCTAATGAAATGGTAGTAGACGATTAACCACGCTAAAGAAAAAGGTCCTCCATAGCCACGCACCCATGTCTCACCTGAAAGATTCCTGCCCTTGTCATGATGAAATGAACATGACTACTATGATCAAGCTTGTATCTCCATAGCAGCTAGGACAATAAATGGTGAGATGCAGGAAATTTACACACACTCAGTGTGTAATTAATGAGATGTAGCCATTTCATTAATAGTGTGGAGATCTGATTTCAGTGTATAAATGATTCATAAATCAGTTTATATAAAATGCATGGTCATATGGAGTCCTTAACAGAGGGTAAAAGGCAAATACATGCGAATTAAGATTATTGGTTTTGAAATGATAGTAATCACATTATAATAATATTAAAATATTTTTATTAATTGAACACTCAAACATATTGTTTAATATGTGCCAGGCAGTGTGATAAGCATGTGACATGAATTACATTAATCCTCACAATAAGCCTGTGAATTATGTACTATTACTAATTACCATGCTGTAAATGAGAGGTGTATTAATATACTCTTGCACTGCTATAAAGAAATACCGGGGACTGGGTAATTTATAAAGAAAAGAGTTTGAATTGGTTCACAGTTCTGCAGGCTGTACAGGAAGCATAACAGCCTCTGCTTCTGGGAGGCCTCAGGAAACTTACAATCATGGTAGAAAGTGAAGGGGAAGTAGGCTTGTCCTACATCACTGGAGCAGAAGGAAGAGAGAGAGAGGGAAGGTGCTACACACTTTTTAAAGAATCATATCTCACAATAACTCACTCACTATTATGAGAACAGCACCAAGGGAATGGTGCTAAACCATTCATGAATGATCCACCCCCATAATCCAACCACCTCCCATCAGACCCCACCTTCAACACTGAGGATTACATTTTAACATGAGATTTGGGCAGGGACACAGATCCAAACCATGTAAAGAAGATTCTTGCTCATGAATGTGCAACAAAATGTAGCTAAGGATGACAGTCACATTTCTGTCTTTACTACATGCATAGTATTATACTAGTAAACCTTATTGTAATTGTTATTAGTATTATTTACACAGAATGGTACCTCTTGGAAAAATATACTTACATTAAAACATTAAAGCTCACTACTAAAATAATTTTGTTTTCATTGATTCCAGTTTTTCCCACCCACTGTCCATTTAGGATGGCTTCAGAAAAGAGAAATGGTGTCAAATCTGAAGCAGTTTACTTAGTGTCTTCATAAAAAATTCTGGGATGAAATGGGAATTGTTCATTAAAATGCATACATATTTTTAAATAACCCATGTTTTGCATTTATGCTTTCTGCCTCTGTACCTTACATTACCAACAATAAGCAAGAAGAACATGGCATTCAGATTTAGCAGTTACATAACTGAGCTGAAAAAACTCAACATTTAATTAGGAACTGTGAAATTGTATAAACCTGCTTGACTTTTCTCCCATTAAAAATTTTATTAACACAAACTATTGCCACAAAATGCACTTGATTAGACTTTTCTTATTTAAAAGGTTTTTATCATTATTTTTTGATAATTTGTTTGTTTTTTTT
>NW_012114711.1:4587108-4648328 GCF_000951035.1 Colobus angolensis palliatus
TTAAGTGCTCCTGGGGGCATGTAAATTCCTAGGTACTTTGAGTTCTCTCTTTGTGAAGATAAGTTAGCTATAGCAGCTTGAGGACAGTGTCCAAAAAAGAGATAACATGTACTGGCTCTTTAGGGTGCAAAGTACATAGGAATCTGGGACAGAAGAGGAGTTAGAAGGGATATGAGTCCAGCATTGACATTTTCCGCTACGTTACTCCTCTAAGAAGAGTATATCTAAATAAGATACTCCATTTGTCCTATGAAGGGGAGAAAATGCTTCTCCAATAAGACTTTAATGCTGTCACTGAGTTATTTTTCCTTGGAAAAGGTGGAATTCTCTTTACACCCAAACAATTGGGCCACTTAAAATGGAGATCCACTTTTGTAAAGTAACAAATACCTAGGATGCAAAGGGAAAGGTCTAATTAGGTTTGTGCAAAAGTAATCCTACTTTTGCCATGACTTTTAATGGCAAAAACCGCAATTACTTTTGCACCAACCTAACACAATAGCTGTGAAATCAGCATTCCTTTGAATTATACTTGTAGCTTCTACTTCAAGAAAACCTGAAAATGAATCCCAGCTCCACCTCTTTAGCTTTAGGAAAAGTGAGTGAAATTATATGTACATATTATACAGATACAGAGAACTTGGTACTATGTATTGTACAGGTACTGTAAGTCTGCATAATATATGCATATAAGGTAGCTATTTGTTGTAATATTATTACAGTTATCATAATTGTCAAAATGTTCAATTACTTAGGTATTTAGTTACGTACAAAAATGACTTCTGTCTTCACAATCAACATAAAGAACTAAGAGCAGTGGGAAAAATACACTATTTTTATTTATATTTTGTCTGAATGTTTTAGATTAAAAGCTTTTTCAGTTGGATACTTTGCATGTATTTGTCATAAATCTCAGAGATGTGCTGTTATAAAAACATGAAGGATCATGAATTCAGACAAATATTAGAGCTCTATTTTTTCTTTGTAAAAAAACTTCCTTAGAAAATTTTTATTACACTGGTAACGCATGCTCATTGTAGGAAAATAATGAAAACTAGAAATAAGCAGACAGCAAAAAATAAAATAAAATAAAAGACATTTATATCACAACTACCTATAGATAAAAACTTCACATGCAATACATACAACATAAGTATTTTTACTTGAATAATACCTCATATCCTATAAAATTCACTAGACTTTGTGAATATCTATGTGAATAAAGTTACTTCTAGAATTTCATTCTTATTGGTTAGTATGCCATAAAATGAATGGAAAAGAACATCAGTTATCTGAGGTTAATTGTTGCCAAGAATATACCAATTTACTGAAATGTCAACTTAAATTTGTGGTAAGTGCCAAGGCTTTTTAAAAGGACAAAAACTTACTATATGATAATAATTAATTTATTTTGTACTTAAGACAATTCAAAATTCAAGTTTTCACTGTAATTGTATGTTAATTCTGAATATAATAGATGAATCAAACATTGATTTGTAGCACATTTTCTGACAAATATGTTTGAGGGCATGTGATTTTTATCCTTGTACTTTATCCTTGATGTACACAAGAGGATCATAATTTTTTCCAATAAAAATGTGTAAGGCTTCATAAGTTTTCTTGCTTGAAGCTTCTACTGAGACATCCCCAGCTTTCTGCAGTTGTTTACTGCTCAAACTCTCCAAATCTTTATTTGCCAAACACTGCATGTAATTGGATGAGTCTCCTACATTCCTTCTGCTGACTTGAAGAAATTCTGCCTCTTCTTCAAGGTTTACCAATTGACTTTGCAAAATGACTTACTACCATTATTATTATTAATTTGAAATATAATTAGAATAGGATTATTTAAATCATCTAAAAATCTATAAGGGAATGAAAAATGATTTGACAGGAGGAAAGGAGAGATATTAATGTGAACAGACTGGGGATTCGTATTACAAATCATTAGTTTAGTAGTGAATATTTTCCTTCTGGAACTCTGCTTGCAGCCTGCCCATTCTTACATTATCCCTTCTAAAGCATTAATTTCTGAATTCATCCCTTATTGTTAAACACTTAGTTTCATTTATTATAACATGTGTTTTTGCTCCCTCAAAAGATTAAACTCTAATATGAGTTTAACTCATATTAGACTAAAAATAATAGATATGAGAAAGTAGACTAAATTTGTATTCATAAGATAACTTTATTTACAAATTCTTTATAACAGGAGACAGGGTGTGATGTAAATCCATCTTTATTTTATTTTTTAAAAATAGTGTATAAATAAGTACTTTTTTTGAGGATCATAGAGCCTATTTACCCATTTATATGGGTATGTTTTATAGTGCTGTTTTCCCTGGATAATTTACCTCACTTATCACATGTCTTCAGTTATCTATTAGTACCAGTTTAGTTCTGGAATACTTTACAATTTTGCCTTAGAAACTATAAATATATATATAAAGCCTGCCTAGTCTTAAATATCATGTTCTCACAAATAATTCCCTCGAGCACTATAATAAATTGACATAATCTTGTTATGTCTATCTCTGCACCCTATTTCTTTTGTTTTGGTTATTGCAGTTTGCAAGTGTACTTGTTTTTATTATTTGTTTATGGTATGTTTTCCCACTAGTCTGTAAGCAACATAAAGGCAGAGGACATGTCTATTTTATTCACCAGTATTTTCCCTGAACATAGCACAGTGACTTGCATATGGCAGGCACTTAATAAAGTGTTAAGTAAATGACTGATTGAGTGGATGGTGAATGATTGCATGATCTGGAAACCAGTCATAATACAACAGATTGGTAGAATATTTTTCTTGAGAGTTATTTGTAAGGATGCTCTTCTTTTATTCTGCTGTCATAAAGACTAAACCATCTTCTATTCTAATGAGGTATAACTGTTTAGTCCAGTCCCTGATATTAGTTGGAGAAGGTTGGACGGGAGCCCGTTGCCAGGGAAAGTCAAGTACAGCAAATCCCAAGCTATCCTTGAAATCCCGAACTTTCAACAAGAAGATGAAGGCTTTTATGAGTGTATTGCAAGTAACCTTCGAGGAAGAAACCTTGCAAAGGGTCAACTCATTTTTTATGGTGAGCTAATTGAATTTCAAATGTATATAAAATATTTGGTAATGCCCCTCATAGTAAATTGTGGAAGTCATTAGCATGTTGTGAAAAAGTGTCATGGGAGAAATAAGGAAGGCATATTTCCAGGTTTAGATGCTTAGTACAATGATTAGCAGCTGGGAATGACCACCTTTAAAATACGGTTTTAATTTTAGCATGGTCTATGAATGCTATTGTTTATTATAATTGCCTTGAAAATATCAGCAGTGTCATGTTAAAGCCATAAAAGTTTATAATAAAAGGTAGCATAAACTCCATATATTTCCCATAAAACATTCTGCAGCAGATTATAGCAATCTTGATTCTAATTCTAAGTAGAATTAATAAATGAAGGACAAAATTGATATGAAAAATATAATAAATACTGCATGGTGGTTTATAATGTTTGTTTCTATTTTTCATATTTTGTCTACCCTTAAGTAGGTAATATAAAAATAAGGTGATTACAGTATTTAAAATTATGTTTGTCTCAGTTACAAAAAGCTCTCATAAACTTAAGAGAGATGATGAATGCGTATATTATCTAAAAGCTGTCTTCGTGTCTTCTTTCATCCAGGATTGAAATTTTCTCTTATTTACATTAAGTAAATAATAAAATATACCTCAGAATTCTCAAAATGCTGTATACTATTAAAATATCTTTAACTTCTTTGATAAATTTAATATATCTGTATTAGATAATTTTTAAAAGTATTGATATATGGCTAAAAATACTTTCCTAGGTGACGTGTTTATAATCAATGATAAAGTAATTGGAGAAAATATGTGTGTGTAATAACTAGAAAAATCTAAGATACTGTAATTATCCCATTGGAATGTTGATTGAGTGCCCGTGGGGAGAACATATTGTGTGTCTGTAATATTATTTTCCATTTTCTTAAGAATTTCCAACTTTACCCTGCAATGAAAGCTACTATTTTATATATAGAATATAATTTCCTACTCATTATTCTCTTACAGTTTTAGCAAAGCTAGCCAAGAAAAACAATATATTGTTTTCAATAGTACCTACATTTTAAAGGAAAGTCTTTGGAATTTAGTATCCTTTGTAAATAAAATAGGATACAAACGGGAGTTTTAGTAGAATGAAGATATTGAATGCTTTGGCTACTTTTAAAGAAATATTTTCCATTTTATATATAATAGACAAAGATATAATCAAGAGATGAACCAGAACACAAAGGTATCCATAAACTGGAAATCAATGATAAAGTACTTTTCTCTATACTGATGTAGCAAATGCTAGCTTACATAGCAATTTTACAAATATTCATTTATAGAAGTCTTAATCTTAAGAAGTAGAAATCTTAAGATTAATCTTAAGAGGTAGAAACAATGTTCAGTAATACTATAGGCAAAAAAAACTCAAGTTAATTGTGCAGGATCTCACAGATAGTGATTGTCAGATTCAAGATCAGAACCTTGAAAGGTCTTCTGAAACTGGACTCTGCCATAGCATTTCAACATGGTGGTCTAAGTTCATTGTACTATACCTCACCACAACCAAATTAGCCATTTAATGAGCCTGAAATAGTCCTTGTGGGGAAATAATGGATACTTGGTCAATAACATAATCATTATGCTTCTAAGTCACGTATTAATTTACTTTCTGAAGTTCTCTCAAAAGAAAAGAGGATTACTGACTCAGTTACCTCAGAGCTGAATAACTGTGAAATTCAAGAAAAGAATCTCTCAGTCTCAGTTATATTGCTGTGTTTACATTATAATTCAGAGCCAAGTAATACTATATATCCATCTATGTTGTATTTTTATAATCTCCAAACAAAATCTCTAAAGTATTATTCATAGAAATAGAACATGTTCAGAGGAGGTAAGTGGCTTTTTATAACCAGTCAACATGGCAGAAAAAATATCTAAAACTCAAACCTCTGTAGTAGACCCAAAATCCTAAGCATCTTTTCCCATGAATTTCCTACCTAGTTGAAAATTTAAAACTTTGCTCTCCAGAATTTTAATCATCCAAAGAATGTGCACATTAAATAAATAAATGTGTTCTAAAGCTACAATTATTGCATTAAGCATAAAATCAAATATATCTGAAATCTTTTTAAGTTATGTGAAATTATGTATGAGCATGCATTTCTTTTCCCAGGTCAAACATATATTAGGACAATTTCTAAGCAAATACCTATGAATTATATAATTTTGTTAATAATACCCAGAAACATGACTCAATTTCATCAATACACCTAGTTCTTCTAAGTTTTACCTTGATTTGTCCCTCAAGGCTGCAGGAAGCATATTCTATAACTGGAAGTTGTCCTGATTTCCACAAGAGGTAATCCTAGGCTTAGTTCCCACCACCCAGAGACATAAGAATTTCTTTCACTCATTCATAGGCTCATTGAAGGGTCTTCTGTCTTGGTGAAGGCAGGTTTTGCAGTAGAAAAACTAGAAATCAGACAGACTTGGGTTTCATATTGTGTACGATTTTGAATCCTACTTCTTACCTCAGCCATTGCTACAGTGACCAGTTCAGCACTGTGTTTTGTAGGTGTAACCTGAAAGAGTGTTGTCTCAGGTGCCAAACTACTAAGTACATCTTGTTTTCTGTTCTGGGTTTTCTTTGGCTCCTTCGCAAGTCTACTCAGCATTTAAGCATGCACAGTTTGGCTGTGCCAGTAGTTTACACTTGTACTACCATTAGATGACCATGGATGGGAACTAAATGATCCCCCTTTATTTTCCTGGGTAGACAGCTCGTAAAGACTGCTTTGAAGTTGGGAAAAGATGGAGAAAAATGAATCATGTTGGTGGTCAACTCAATAACTCATCCTTGCATTGATTTCTTTTTCCTTTCCTGTGACTATCTTTTTTTCCTTATACTTTTCCCTTGGCATTGTCAAATAAACATGTGGAACTCAAGCCCTTTACTTAGGCTCTGCTTTTAGGGTTCAAATTTTGGCTTCCCTGTTTTCTACCATGTCATCTTGAACAGGTTACCTAACATCGCTGCAAGAATCCACTGAAAGGTTATAGAGGGAATTAAGTGCAGTTACAAATATAAAACATCTGGCTTGCCACAGCCTGAGAGTCCAAAGGAAGCATCATATACTTCTATATATCCAAGGACAGAACTAAATAAAGGAGAGGGATTAATTGACACCTCCAGGAAGTTTCCAGTCAGTTTATGAAAGAGATATTTATGTGAAAACATTTAATTTCCAACCTGCCTGTTTCCATAAATGATGGTAAAAATAATGCAATCTTACTTTCACATCAATTATGCCAGTTGCTTGTTGCCTCAGTACTATGAAGAACTTCCTCAAATTAAAGAAAATTATAAAACTCACACCCAGAATTAAAGTAAGATACTGAACCTGTATAAAACCCCAAATGTTCACATTCCTTGTCAAGAGTTTTATCTAGGAAAAAAGAATACTGGATTATCTTTCTACCAAAATGCAAGGAGGCTCATGTTTGATTTATGCTTCAAGGTATTGAGTTGTAATTGTGTCTGAAATAGATACAGATTTATTACTTTTAGTTTAGAACAAATATAATCACTGAACTTTCAGATTTATTACACAGGTTCAGATTTGATATATGTTTTCTAACCTGACCTATGTTCTAATATTTAGCACGGATTTATTCCTTGGCCCTGTTCTACATTTTGCCCTTTTCCCACAGCTCCCAAGTTGTTATACAGGTGCAGGAAAATGACAGATGACAAACATTTAACTTGAGCCAAATGCCCAATGATATTTGCAACAGGATTTCTGTCACCCCACATTGAAGCTCCTGCATTTCCCATCCCTCAAATCATGTGTGTGCAATCCAACTGGACCCAGTTAGCCTTGTCCTTCTGATCTCTATAACCCTTGGAATGTAGCATAATGTCTTGGATAATTGCCTTACCAAACAGTTGCACTTGCCTTTTTGAAACAGCTCCTCCAGAATGGGAACAGAAAATCCAAAATACATACCTCTCTATCTATGACAACTTGCTCTGGGAATGTAAAGCTAGTGGAAAGCCAAACCCTTGGTACACGTGGTTAAAAAATGGCGAACGACTCAACCCAGAGGTAAGCAACTATGTTGATATTAAAAGTTTACCTACTCTACTAGGTAAATTTTGTTACTAACAGTACTGGTAACTAACAGAAACAGCTAATATATGGAGTCTTTAGTATGTTTCAGGAAAGGATGGATACACTGATTTATTTAATCCTTAAATAAACTTGCAAAGTAACCCATCTTTCAAAAAATAAAAATATGTGTAGACAAAACAATTAACTTTCACAAAATCACAGTTAGTCAGTAATAGATACACATTTAATAAATATCATCATCATCGTCATCATCAACATAGATAATTTTTATTGAACTCTCATATGAGCCAAGCCCTGTGTTAAATATTTTTCCATGCATTATTTTATTGCATCATCACCCTGATGAAAACATTATAAGAGAGATACAGTTATTCTTCTTTTATATAGATGAAGAAAATGAGTTCAGAGAGGTTAGGCCACTTGTTTAAGGTCACACAGCAGCTAGGAAATGTTAGAATTAGCATTTTAAACTTTTATTTAGGTCTGATATCAGGACCCAATCTCTTAGTCACTACCCAGTATCCTGCTTTTATGAACACTGATGACTGTCTTTAAACTCCTAGGAAAGTAAATAACAAAGGCAGTTATCCACATTTCTCAATTTAAAGCATGCTTTCTTCTACAACACCTAGGAAATGAAAGAGTTGTTTTTTACCTAATACATTATCCAGATAATTGTGTTAATTCTCCATTTTACTTTGCACATGTAGGCATAGCCAGAGACACAAAGAACATCTGTTGTTTGGAAGCTGAATATAATGCTGTTCTTTGTTTCAGCATCAGTGAAAATTTTTTCCAGCATGCCTTTTGCATATAGCATTCTGTTTCTTCCAGCCTGTTTTCCTTTTCCTTAGAGTATGGTAATATGTACCTTGAAATATTTAGTCTTAAGTTATATTTGCACTATTAACTATGTCGTTATGTGCACTCGAAATTGTATTTCTATACCCCAAATGGGGTTCTGTAACAGATTTTGGCTTTTCCGGCACACTTTATAGTAGGCTGTAGAAAGGAAGGATTTAGCTACTCCAACTCAGGACTCAATTAGAAAATTATCACATCATCACATTTCAAATGTTTTTGAAACTTTTGGAAAATGGAAAGCCAAGGCGATGTTCTAGTCATAATATACATATCTAACATTATTGTTAACCGTGTTTTTTGGAATAATTAGGATGGCTGAGTATTCCAAATTATTATGTATACCAAATAACAGAAAGTTAACATACATTTTATGCAAAGTATGTCAATTGTCAAAGAGACATAAAACACACTAGTAACCACTAACATTATCCTAAACATATTTTCATTTTTTAAACTTAAAAATGTTGCTCAGGATCTAGTAGTGTATTAATATACCAAAATATCAGATCTCATAGATATACACAAATGTTGTTTAATAACATATCCTGGTTAAGAGGATGCTATATTAACATACTAGCATCTTTATATGCTTTTTCCTTTATTAGGAGAGAATTCAAATAGAAAATGGGACGCTCGTCATAACGATGCTGAATGTGTCAGATTCTGGTGTCTACCAATGTGCTGCAGAAAACAAATATCAGAAAATTTATGCAAATGCTGAATTGAGAGTTTTAGGTAAGTCATTCATTTACAACCAACACATTCAAAATGACATTTAAACAAGCTATAATTATACATAATCCCAACCCATTTTTTTTTTTTTTGTAAATTAGAAATTGCTGTCCCATCAAATAATGGGAAATGTCTAAATTAGCTTTTTAAAAAATTCAAGGTGGTAATTATTATCCTGCTTGGGCAATGCACTGGGGCTTGAGAAAAAAACCCATTATTGGTTGCATCCAAACCAGAGGAAGCTCTTCCAAAGCTGATTCTAGCATGAATTTTTGAGTATAACTCAAAGAATATCTGTTGGGAATATTTTCAGCTACAAATTAAAAAGTAATAAAAAAATTACAATTCACAGTGACTAAAAGAGACAGTGATTTATTTTATCTCTTAACAAGAGGGTCATTAGCTGCCGGGTATGGCACCTCAACTTGACAATGCTATTCTTTACACTTTTCCTTCAGAATCAAAGCCTCATGGTTTCAAGATGGCTGCTCTAGTTACAGAAATCATGTCTATGCTCAAGGCAGAAGAAGAGAGAGGTTACAGAACTAATCGCGTTTATCTCTTTTATTAGAAAAGCAGAATTTTCCTTAGCTTCCACAGCAAACGTTTTTATGTCATTAACTAGGGTTCTGTCACATGACCATCCAAACATCAAGAGGAGATAGAAAAATAAGTCCCTATGGTGGAAAGTGCTGAGATTAAAGCAATTTGCGAATGATATTTTGGGAAATCCAGCCAGTGGTATCTGCCGCAATAAATGACTCATTGATAGTTTCCCCCCCAAGGCTTTCTTAGTGATAGGAAGAACAAAGGAGATAAAAGAGAGGAAGGATCAAACAACAAGACACACAGTTTTATGAGCTTATGAGTGATAAGTACTCATTCATTTGTTCATTTTTTCTATCACTACTGGTTGATTGAACATTTATTATGTACTGAGCCATACCAAGATGAAGTGATCTTTATCTTCACTTTACCTATAATTTCAAGGAGAAAAAAGTGTCAGATTTAAAATGTGGCAATTCTTATGGCTAAGAATTGAGGAGTTGCTATTATGGCACATGACAAGTTGAACATAACCTAAATTGAGGACATTCCCTTTAATCTAAGGTCAGAAGTAAAAATGTGCATCAGTAAGGTGAAGGGCAGAGAAGCAACATCTGAAAAGTCCAGAAGCAAGAAAGTATGGCATATCTGAAAGAACTTCTGTTCACTTGAGCTTTAGGTTAGAAATGGAGATTGGACACATGGATTCCAACATTCATGAAGTTGGAAAGATTTAGATGCACCCTGATAGCCTAATAATTTCTTGTCCTTATGAACTGGCATTTGTTCAACATTTATTTAGTGGGTAAAAAGCCGACATAGTGATACAGTATTTCCGACTTATTTCAGTTGTATTTTTTTTTACTAATAGCAATAAAATATTTCTGATTTATGTCAGTGTTAACCACAATAAAATACCACTGAAATAAATCACATTGATGTATATATAATATAAATCACATATATATGTGTGTATATATATGTGTGTATACATGTATGTGTGTTTCTTCAACATCATATGTTCCATGACTTATATACATATATAATAAATCAGAAACACACACACATATACATGTATGTGTATACAGGTATATATGGGTATGCATGCATGTATATACAGGTATATATGGGTATACATGTATGTGTATACAGGTATATATGTGTGTATGTATGTGTGTTTCTGATTAATCATATATATGTATATGACATATATGATCATTGTTTTGGCTGGAATAGACTTTCCTGGTTGGAATTAAAATTCCTTCTTTGGCCTCTTATGAAACCATCTTAATCTTCTTTATTGCAAATGCTATCAGAAAAGTGACTTTGTCAAACTTGCCTCCTCCCTACCAACTTGCTTTTATTATTGCAATGACCACCAACAAAACAAAAATAAATTGCATTTATTGAGCCTATACTTTGTGCCAGGCACTATACTATAGTCCCCTGCAACTCTTATGTCATTTAATCTCCACACTAACTTCCTAAGGTAATATCTATTGTCATCTTCATTTTACAAACAAAACATAAACTCTAAAATGTTAAGTCAATATTTGGTCTAAGAACACCTTGAGCAAAATAACTTGAAAAGAGGTTACAGATATAAATATTAGATTCTGTCTAACATAGCGAGTCACTCCTGGAGTCACTACATATTAACTGAGTAATTAAACAATTTTGTTTTTAATTTTGTTTTTAGCCTCAGCTCCAGATTTCTCCAAAAGTCCAGTTAAAAAAAATTCATTTGTTCAAGTTGGTGGGGATATTGTTATCGAATGCAAACCAAATGCTTTTCCCAGGGCAGCTATCTCTTGGAAAAGAGGAACGGAGACCCTTAGACAAAGCAAAAGGTAAACCAACCTTTATTTTTAAAACTATTCTTAAGCGTTTATAATATAACATCTTCCAAATTTTTAGGTTTTAGTATAGGCCTTTCAAAATTTCCTCTTTTATGATAAACTTTCAGTGGCATACCCAGAGATGCCAACATTGTTCTCATCATAGTAAAATAGTAAAAAACAAAAGGATCTGATAAAATGAAGACCTGTTTATATAAGTTAGCTGCAATATTTTCAGTGCATGCACTTGTAATAGATAGATTTTAAAAAATCTTTTAAGACCTTTTTCCACATTCAGTTTGAAGGCTTTTTCCTAACCCAGCCTGCTGAGAAATCAGTGTGAAGAACATTTCACAAAGGAGAGAGACACTCATTGGCACACACCTGGTGTTGTGGTTTTTAAATAGTCACACAGGTGTTCACCCCATGACAAAATGAATTCACCACATGAAGAAATGTAGAGAGGTTCCTGTAGAGAAAGAAGAGAGATTTCCTTCCATAATGGATGCAGTTGAGAAACCCTAGGTCAGCACTGGCATGTTTTCTAGGAGAGTTTGACAGGGGGAAAAAAAAAAAACAAAACAGGTGTTTTTCTCTACTTGTAATATCTTCTATTCTATTGTACTGTAGAGCCTTGTATACATGAGGTGACTAGACCACACATGCTGCTCTCTTTTAATAACTCACATGTGTTACTATGTAATCAGATATGCTATTAAATCCTAATGTGAACGAGCCATTGTGCTAAAGATATGAAAATAGTTCCTTTATTTCAAGGAGCTCTTCTTCAGCATCATGTGTTCCATGACTTATGTGTATAACCAGTACAGACAGGTTAAAAACCCAGGTGAAAGAAAAGACAACTAAAGTGTGTTAAAAAATGACAATCGTGAGTCTTGGAAGAAATGACTGTGAAGGACTAGAAAGTGAGTTCCATAACTAAAAGGGAAAGTCACAACTCCAAATTCTGGTTGTCTTGTGGGAAAGTAGAATTAGGTTTGTAGAACTTCCAGTGTTTCAGAGAAAGTTAGAAATCTTCATTCTGGTGTTGAATCTCCCATGCCAGAAAAAAAATGCAGGGACATCATTTTATCACTTCTAATCCCAAGATTTCATTTGTGACCAACGAAGAAAGATAAGAGGTTAAGACAAACAAAATCAGGGGTCTCTGTGGTTTGTGTAGAGTCCCTTCGTGGTTATAACTGCTGCCTTGAAGAACCTTTCCATTTACACAATGAGGTGTACACCAGAGAGCCCCATTCTAGGGCATTCTTTCTTTCCTTATTCTCTACATTTCTTTACATCCCTGGACTAAAGCTTTTCCCAGAACAGGAATTATGTCAGATTTATCTTTGTATGTCCTCTGCCTTGACACAGAACCAAAACTTAATAAATATCTGTGGAATAAATGAATGAATCAAAAAGGGTGAATATGTAAGGTGTTGCCAGCTTTACAGAAAGGCTGTTCTTGGGGAAATGCCTCAAGACATAAGCACAGGTGCTTCAGAACTAAGGTGAAAGAAAAGGTGAAAGGAAACCTGTTGTCCTGACTCAGGTTGGGTCTCTTCTGTGTGCATTGCCTGGGAGATTTGCTTCCAGCAGATTTAGTTGTGAATTCTTTTTAAATGTTTCCACATTCATTCCTAAAATCGAATCAAGGTTTGAATACACTGCTGTGGAACAGAAAAACACAAGAGATCCTGCAGTATCAAACACAGCACCTTGTACTGAGGGTCTGGACAAATTGATTAACTGTGACTCATTTAATAAAGTAACTCACCCAAAGAGCAGAATGATGACATTTACCTTCCACAGCCTTTAAAGGTCCAAACACAAAGTATGTGGGAATGAGAAAGAAAAGGAAGAGGAGAATTTGAGTAAAGCTAAGATACTGAGGAAAAAAAAAAGCTAAGATAATAACAAAAAAAAAGCACGAGGGAAATTGCTTTTTAAAAACACCTCAGGTTTTTGTTTTATTTTGTTTTGCCCCATATAGAATAAATTTGGGGTCATTTTAACCTCACCACAGTTACTAATAGTCATATCAGTTCAGCATTGTCTCTCTGTGATTAAGGGAATGAACCCTGTGAGTTCTATTTATACATTATTCTTTCATTCTAACCTTTCATTGCTTTAGGGTTTCACTGCAGGTCTTAACAAAAGAAAACATACATACAAACAACTTCCTGACTGTGCATTCTTAAAAGTTGAAAATAATTGAGCTGTAGCAGAATGTAGTAATTACAGTCACTACATCTCCACCTGGTAGAGATTACACTGAGCAGTAATTTTCAAAAGGTTGCACAGTCAACTCCATGAGTCTATGTCCTGCACACTTTCTAGCCTGTCCCTTCTTTTGTTGCCCTCTGATCTGACTGGCTTTGTTAAGTGCATGGCTTCAAGCTGTTTGTTGAGAAACACAGCATCTATGCTTCTGTTTGTGTTGGCCTATTGCCTTTTTTATAGTCTTATGATGGGACTTCCAAACAGATTGAGGTAAAAAGTGAGAGTAGTGATAAAAAAGAAAGAAAGAGAGGAAGGAAGGAAGGAAGGAAGGAAGGAGCAAGGAATGAAGGAGGGAGGGAAGGAAGGAAGGGAAAGAGGGGGAAAGAAAGAAGGAGAGGAAGCAAGAAGGGCAAGAAGGGGCACTACTGTTTACTATAGATGTGGTGTGAGATACTAAAAAGATTTCAGCCTACACCCTATTGAGAGCGTTACTTTGGGCAAGTCATTTGTCTTCTATAGACCTTCATATGTAAAATGAATTAGAAGTACTTCATTTTCCTAAAAGAGGAGAGAAATTCAAATGGTTTCTTCAAGCCTGTTCAGGCCCAAGGTTGATTATTTCTTCTACATCTTTGGTCTGAACCATTAGATGGTAGCCAAATTCTTTTTTCCCTGATCAGAACCCCCTCTTCTTTTTCAAAAGAGTGTTGACAGAACAGATCCGAACTCCTAGCAAAGTAGCTACATTTAGATTTCAAATTGTCATGCCTTTAAGAAGACAATATTAAAGAAAGCTTTGACAAAGACAATATTAAAATAGCAGTTAATTTCACAAAATATGTTTTCTTATATTTGAATACATAAAGAAGTTTATTTGATTGAGTGTGTACGTATGAATGTATGTGTGGGTGGGGTGTGGGTAGATGGGTGTTTAGGAATTGGCATCAGATTTCCAAAGCAAACAAAATTAAATACATTAGGAGTCAGGGACAGAGTATTGTGCATAAAGGCTGACTGGGCAATTTATCTTTAGATCTGATTACAAATGCAAGGGTTATTGCATGTGTACATACATTGTTCAATGCTATATTTGAAAGGAGCACTAGAGATACTGTAGCCCATTTTCTGAATTTACAGTGCAAAATCCTCAACTCAAACACAGAACACTGAGCCCAGTAAACATTTTTTAATGCCACACCAGACAGATTATTTCACTCAAATAGCAATATATATATATATATATATATCTTCTACCATCTCATACCTCTGTTAAAACATGACACAGTTGTACATATACAAAGAATGAAAGAGTCAGATATAGAAAAAAAGTTCAAAATTTTACAATGATTCCAAGTAGAAATAGTTTCTAGTTCTTGACCTTGGAAATACCTATGCGAGGAAATGTACATTTTTAGTTTCTGTTATAAAACTTCTATATGGTACTGTCTACTTTGAAATTTCATTGTCACTAACTCTTGCAGCCAATAAAGTATAACTACCTAGAGATGGTTGAGAGGGCTCTAAAGAAACCTATTCAAAGTAATCAGACTGAATTGCTGACTTATAAAAAAGGGTGGCAGTATATATATTTTGACAATTTCTTCTAGTCTTACATGAATTGAAACAGCTTCCATCACACAGCTAGTAAGTGAAGAAGCTTAGACTTGGTGCCAAGTCTTCCATCTCTGTATTCACGTCTTTTCCTCTCTATGGATAATGGAGAATACACTCAGCTCTTCAGTTTTTGAAAGGCTGTTGTCACATGACTCAACGTAATTTGATGTGTTGATAATTCAGATTAAGTAACATTTCTCAATACAGTGAACATATTTCTTATTAGCCTATGTGCCATAATTGAAGTCTTGGCTGTTTTAAGAGTTCTGTTCCTAAAGCAAGGATCTATATTTATAGCAGCCTGTCAGAGGAGAAAAGTATTTCTTGAGCCGAAATAGGTAGATGGCATTACAGAGTCCGAAGACTGCCTGGTTTCCTGCTAGGAATGAATGGTCATGCAGCATCTGTCTCATTCTTTGTAGACCCACCAGTGGTTTAGAAATAGCACTTATATTGAAGAGAAGCAAAAGGCATATTCCTGCAGGAGAACCAGGAAGCACTGGGAATTAGAAAACACGGGTTGTGGTCTCAGATCCATCACTGATAAGTGGCATGACCTTGAGAAAAATTGCGAGACTCCTCTTTTTTTTTTTAGGCCACTGTTTCCTGGATTTATCTTAACATGAAATAATATGAAAACAACTTTAAGAAATATGAAACACTATATTCATGTGGTGTCTGCTTGCACAGAGATTACATTTTAGAAATCAATTGCAAACCGTAGCCCAGGAGGTTGAAATTGAAAGTTCTATCTTAGTTATAACTTTATATGTGTTTTAATGATTTGCTTGGGTGACCAAGTGACTGAGCCAAACACGGCAATTGCTGTGAACTGTCAAAACAGCTAAAATGATTCAGTTGGATGGATTCAGAGTTTACAGAGAGCCCTATCAGCTAGGCTGTAAGCTCCATGAAGGCACCGAGCACCATTCTTTAATTCACCGTTATAGGCCTAGCATCCACCACAAACCTGGAACATAGCACACATTCAATAAATATTTTCTGTGTTGCTAAATTAATAAAAGTTAAAATTTAATTTGTTTAACTAACTTTAGAGATTTTTCAGCTAAGCCAAAAATTTTAATAATTAATAGACCGATGGTATGATTATTCATTTATTAATTCCTTCATTCATTTTGCAAATATTTGCTGAACACCTATTATAACCTAATTGGGTGCTGGGGATAAAATGTTAAGCCAGATAGCCACATGACATATAACATGCTTCTTGCCCTTTCTTATGATAATATTTTTCTTTAAAGTTATTTGAAGTCAAAGATATGGGTTAAAGTCCCAATTCTGCACCTTAGTTGATAACTTCTAGCAAGTCCTTTTACTTCACAGGTTCTCAATTGGTTCATTTCAGAGAAAATAGTACTTGTCTCTCTGGTGAGGTTATATGAGACTCAAATAATGTGTGTGGAAAGACAGGTGAGCTGTACACACACTGCTACATTGGATGTATTTATTGCTGTCATTGTAACATGTATGCATATCCCAGTTGTGAATGCTTACCTCTGGTAATCAAGGAACAACCATGGAAAATCAGGATGAATACAGATTAAGTTTATCTCTGCAAGGCATTCTCAGGCAACTGAGGGAATCAATTCCACATCTGCTAAGTTTGATTAATCACTTCTTTTTTTTTCCTTGTGGATCTACTTAGCAAGTGAACTGACAGAAATCAAAGTCCTGGATTTGCCTTCTTATGCCCAGTGACTGCTGGCTACTTATTCAGGAATCACCTCCTGAATTTAATAGGAAATGTTAGCCCACTGGAGAGACAGTTCAATGCTGTTCTCTGACAGGCAGCATTAAATACAATGCCTGAATTACCTGGGATTTGCTCATAGTGGACATACAAGCTAGCAACAATAAAAACAAAGAGATGGAGAAAAGAAATTTGGTCCTATTATTGGAAGAATAGTATTATACAATTGAATCTGGTCGAGTGCAGTGGCTCATGCCTATAATCCCAGCACTTTGGGAGGCCAAGGTAGAAGGACTGCTTGAACTCAGGAGTTCAAGACCAGCCTGGGCAACATACTAAGACCGTGTCTCTGCAAAAAAATAAAAAAATGAAATGAGCTGGGACATGGTGGCACAACCCTGTGGTGCCAGCTAATGGCTGAGATGTGGGGGTGTTGAAGTGGGAGAATAACTTGAGCCCAGGATGTTGAGGCAGCAGTGAACCATGATTGTGCCACTGCACTCCAGCCTGGGTAACAGAGGGAGACCCTGTTTCAAAAAACAAGCAAACAAAAAAACTGAATCTATAAGTAATTGACAGCATTTTCTCCCATTTTCCTAAAAAACGTCTACTGTACTTTGTCCTGATTTCTTAAAATTAAATAAATAAAATAAAATTCAGCTAAAAGTCAGAAAAATTCTCATTAATAATGATGATAACCACTTTAAGCACCTTCTGTATACTAGATGGTGTACCAGGCACTTTACATATCTCAGAACATTAAAGCACATTTTTTTTTCCTATTCAGATATATTTCTGAGGATCACAGTTGTCACCGATTATATGATTAAATTCATATCATTTTTAACCTAGTAATCTCAAAAAGTTAAATACAAAAGCATTTTAAAATTTACAGAGAATCAAACTAACTCAATTATAGTGATTCTACCCCTTGGCAATTGGTTTTAGAATGTGATCATATTCCCCAGAACTGAAATAAGCAGACAGCTGGACTCTCTGGGAACCAATTCCATTACCTTTACCTACTTACCCCAAGTATATATATTTGCAGACAGGTGTTATCAAATCATGCATTCTGTGTGATTTATCCTACAATAATGCTACTGTTAAAACCTGTGTGGCCCTGGGCACTTGGCAAATGCATGTACCTTGTGGGAAAGAGTGAACCCATTAGGTGAATTGGAGTCTTATTCAATTACTGAACAAGTGGTGCTTCTTCAATATTTTTGCCTTCAAACCTCAAATTTAGAGCAGACCCACTGCACTTCCACCTGCCTGGCTCCACAATGCCCAGACACCTTCCTCTTGGGCACCCTATTCCATCGTGTGAGAACTACACAAGGAAGGTGTAAAGATGGTGGGGAACATGGAAAGCGGGAGAAGGAAGCCAAAGTAAGAGAGAAGGAGATGACAGAGAAAGAACAATGAGAGAAAGGACCAGGGAATTCCCTGTGAAAAGAAAGAAGTTCTAGTTATTGAGCAAGTCACTGGATCTTTCATTTCTTCATGCGTACAAAGGTCCCCTTGGGAAGACTTGTTTGAAACCCATTCGCATAATGCCTGACACAGAAAAGGAACAGAAAAAAAATTAGTTTGTCTTTATTCTTCTCATAGCTAAGTCATGTAGACAAAGCAGTTCTTCTAGTTACACAGCCGTTGCCCAATACTTAGCTACCATCACATTTCCTTATTGGAGGTTTTTCCGATCATCTTATCTTGTGGAGGCACCAGCTAACGGGAGTCTGGCTGCCAGAATGCAAGACAGCCAATTATATGATCCTTCCTCCCTGTCTGACATTTCTCTGTATATTTTACAATATCTACCTTCTAAATTATTACTGTTCCTTTTACTTTTGCCTTTACCCGCAAGTGCTCAGTCTTAATAAAATATCTCCATTGCACGTGCCTTTTCAAGGCAACATTAACCATTATGCAGTAACTGCAAAGCAGGCTTCTCTATCTCTTCCTCCTCCTTACAGAGCTTCCTAATGGAACAAGCAAATAAACTTAATTTTATTTTGTATCACCAACTACTTAATGTAATAGTGCTTAGTACATCAGGTAGCATGAGTATCAAATAGACAAATGAACCATATGTTCCCATATTTAAGGAAGAATGACAGTCTGCATAATGCTAGGCTTATTACAATCTCCCTTCTGTGCTGCCTCTTTGTAATAAAATTTTAAATCGTTCGTACGCAACTCCTGAGAGCCTTGTTAAGGTGAGTCTTTCCAAGGGAATACATGTTGAAGATGTCAAGAGCCATCTGATAGTCTTGCCTGTGTCACATGAAGATGTAACAAGCTAAAATCCTGTGTGTGCCCCTGTCAGTCTTGTTTTCATTTTCCCCCCTTGCCATCCAATTCTCCTTTCTTTATCCCCACTGACCTCCACTGGTCTGGGGCGCTCACCTTTCACACAGTGCCTACAGAACCACCCGACTGCAATGGTCTGAAAAAGCTCCGGTTCATTAAAGATATAAAGCCTGCCTTTAAATCCAGCCTGCCTAAGTCGATGTGTGCTGTTTTCCCCTGCTGCCTTATGTTGGCCTATTACTGCTGTAGTCCCTCTCCTATGCTTTCGTGATGGGTAATGACATCCTGTGGCTTTCAACCAAGGGTAAATAGGAGAAAGCAAAGAAGTTTCACAAAATAAATAACATCTTATAAATTCTTAAACAGTGTCTTACAACAGAAAATGGGTAGGCTTCCTTGTAGAATGGCTGTGAATTCATGGGCTGCTATATCAGTTTCAAATTTGATCATACACCATAAGAATCTTGTGGAAAATGCAGATCCCAGAGCCGTGGCCATGATTTTGATTTAGTAGGTGTGGAATAGGTTAAGGAATCTGAATTTGTATAAGTTCACTACCTCTGCCTTCAAGAGAGGCTGAAGTTGTTGAATACCACCTAGAGGAGCGCTGGTTTGGTACATACATTCGGCTTAAATAGAAATGTGCTTCATTTTATCTCTGTTCCACCCCAGAACTTTGCTTCCTATCCTAACAGTTCAGCCGTTCATTCTATTTCACTGTTGAAGAGATGTAAATCCTTACTTCTCTCACTTTTTGAAAATATGAATATAATTGGCTCTAGAATGGTGTCTACTTACTTTTACCTCTTGCTTCTAATTTCTGAGTGACATTTGTCTCTTCAAAATTTTACATAAATATTCAACAGCAATAATTTTATAGACAGAAAAGGTCAATTATTCATGTAATTTATACAAATGACCTTTGTTCTTGGTTTGATTTTTGAGAAATGAAGTGGTTACTTGATATATTTTAAAGTATAATGTCCTTTTATATTTACTTAAAAAGAAAATGGTTGATGACAGATATTTGTTCCACCCACACCTTCTAATGCCAGTGAGTGTATTTAAAAAATAAATAAATAAATCATTAGAAAGAGAATTGCTGTCTATGACAATCCAGGTGAAGAAATAAAAGCTGGAGTAACAATGTAGAAATCAGTCTTGTTAATATCTTCTAAACAAGCAGTGAAGCTGTCAGAGCACTTTTTTTTTTTTTTTAGCCACTGACTAGAATTTTTCAATTTTATTTTTCTTTTTTACCATAGTAGAACTTTAAAAACATTTTTTAAAAATCACATTTATGCAAGAAAACTTTTCATACCACAGATAAAATTGTACTAATCTGGCTAATGTCCTGGAGGGAGAACCAGAACCCCACTCAATGCCCTCTTCATTTCCTCTCACCCTAAAGCTCCATGGTGTGCCCTAGAAATCCCCTAGCTCTCCAGGGAGCATAGTTTGAGGACTACTAATTTGAAGTGACAAATGTGAGTCTCAAGTGTGGCTTGTCAAACTATTCATGTATTTATAAGTACAGTGGCAAACCAATTTGACAGGCCTTGTGAAAGATTCTGGGTTTATACATTTGAATGAGCTCAGAGTCTCCTGGGGAAGACAGACAAGTCCACAGCTCCAAGACAGTGGGGTATGTGTCACCACCAACACGTGGTGAACGTGAAGAGAGTGAGGGCAATTCACTAACTTGGCTTACAGGAGCCTAGAAAGGCTTCAACAGGTTGGAAATAACTGATCTGGCAGTTGAAGAGTGAGTGAAAATTTTTCCTGGAAGAGAAAAGTAGGAGGTACAGGCTTATTATGCAACTGTCTTATTCTGTATTTGGTATCCAGACTAGGTGTCATTTCAGAATTTTGGGTACAGATTTCCCTTCCTCAATACAAGACACACTTCTCCCATGAGTCCTCTAAATGCAATAAAGGAGACTCAAATCATTTTGTGAAGCATCCAAGAATTGACTCTTCAACTACTCAAGGAATGCTTGGATGTACCTAATAACGTATATTTTAATTCTGTCTCCAATTAAATTAACCAAATACAGCTAGAAATCTGTCCTCCCCATATTTAACCCTGAGTTTCACTATATAAGAATAATAATGATGATGATATATCCATTGATATGGTATCCATCAAAGACAGATAATGTGTTAAGATATTTGATACATCATTTCGTTGAATTCTTACAACATACCTATGTGAGGCATTTATTCATATTTTTAGATGAGTAAAACTAAGGCTTAGAGAAGTTAAGTATCATACTATAACCAGTAAGTGACAGAAAAACATTCAGTTCTGAGAAGATCTGACTCCAAAGCCTTGTATAATCTTAAACATCATACTGCAGGATTTTAATTAGATTTCTGGTGAATTATAGTGTCCATCTGTGGAACTAAAGGCAGTCCTTCACAGTTATACTAAAAAAACTTCTGCAAATAATGATATGCAAGGTAAAGCTCTATCTTTATGTCACTAAAAGGTATAGAATAAATCAACATGTTGTCCAAATACTGAAAGATAGGAGTCTTATTTATTCACATCAATACAAAAAAATCAGTCCTTTCAGTGGCACAGCATACTGAATACACAATGTTCAAAAGACTGATTGGATTTTTTTATTTTTTATTTTTTATTTTATTTATTTATTTTTTATTTTTTTGAGATGGAGTCTCGATCTGTTGCCCAGGCTGGAGTGCAGTGGCGTGATCTTGGCTCACTGTAAGCTCTGCCTCCCAGGTTCACGCCATTCTCCTGCCTCAGCCTCCCGAGTTGTTGGGACTTACGGGTGTCCGCCACCAGGCCCAGCTAATTTTTTCTATTTTTTAGTAGAGACAGGGTTTCACGGTGTTAGGCATGATGGTCTCGACCTCCTGATGTCGTGATCCGCCCGCCTTGGCCTCCCAAAGTGCTGGGAATACAGGCATGAGCCACTGCTACCGGCCGACTGGTTGGATTTTTAATGTTACATACAATGTAATTTTTGATGGCATAGAGAGATAGATATGCAAATTCAATAAACAGGTATAAAGTTGCTAAGCTCCACAAAGGAATTAAAATAGTTATAAAACTGTATATTATAACTAAGAAGAAAGAATTAAAGTTAACAAAGCGTCATACCCAGTTTGGTCCCCTATTCTCAGCCACTTTTGTAAACCTAATTTTGTAGACTCTGAGGAATGCTATAATTCAGTAGCCAAAGGGAATCCAGGATTGGAAATTCCACTAGCATCCTTCACTTTCAAAACCGTGTTCAATCTTGATACTCAAGTTTTCAGATACTCATGTTCTGAAATCACCAGATTACAGGGAGCTGGAGTGAAAGGGTTAATAATCATTAGTGTTCCAGTCCCGTTCTCTCACCTTTTTATATGTGAAGGACGCTGAGAACCTTAAGGTTCAAGTTGCTAGTTTAAGGTCATCTGACTTGAATCTCATCTGTCTATCCCAAAGTTTTCAGCAGAAACAACATTTATAAAACGTCAAAGCCCTGAGGAAATCACACAGTAGGTTCATAGTCATAAATGTAATAATAGCACAGCCAGAATGTCCTCACAATGTTCAGATTTCTCCATTATGTTCTGCATAACTCTCTCCTCCACTGTATTTTCAATTGGTTCTCCTCTAGTTACTTTGGGAGCATAGTTTTTTGGTTTTGTTTTTTTTTGTTTTGTTTTGTTTTGTTTTTTTAATTTGTTTCTTTAAAGTCCTGCATTCACAAATTGTTGTATCCTTTGCCAACTTCGTACTTTCTCATCTTTTCTTTTGATTTACTTGGGCTGTAAGGCATGTTAGCGTATGAATCTGTATTAATTATCTTTTGTGTTTTCTCAGGCATCCCAAAATGCTGCAGCGAATGGAGACACTCTAACTTTCCCTTTTTCTACTGAAGAGCTAAATATTTCTCTTTGGCCTATTTCACTGGATTAATTTAGTTAGGCTTTCCATCTGATGCATTTTATTAATGTTAAATTGTATTTCCTTAACATTTTATGGGAGTCAGCATAGCAACACACTCTGGCATGCCATCAGAATAAAGACACATCATGGAACCAAATAATTACGTTATTTAGCAACTGCTCTTACCTACCATCTCCTAATTTGTGCCATAATTCAGTCACCCTGAATCTGTCTGTGTTGTGTCAGCGACTACAAAGATGACACTTCAATTATTTGTGCATATTAAACAAGGAGACACATTTTGATAAATTTAGAAGTCTGAATATTTGATGCTTGCTTTCTTCTTTGGAGTTTAAGATAGTTGATCCAAAGACTTAAGATTGAATCATTTGTTCACTCCAGTAACTACACACTAGTTGTAAATACAACTACAGACACTAGGAATTCTGAAAAAGTAGAAACTGGCACCAGTAACATTCTCATTTAAATTAAAATGTATTTGAGTCTATTTCTAATATCTAGATAACCCTTCTGAACAACTATTTGCTGATAAAACCCTTTCAGTTAACTACCTAAGACCCTGAATCATCCTTGAAAAATCAGTTAATGAGAAGTATATCCTTAGCTATTCAATGTTAAAAATATGTATTTCTAGATTTTGTTGAGAGTTGCAAAAACAAGTAACATAAAATTACTCAGGTCTATTTCTTTTGTTTGTTTGTTGTGGAGTTTCACTCTTTCACCCAGGCTTGAGTTCGGCTCACTGCAACATCCACCTTCTGGGTTCAAGCAATTTTCATGCATCAGCCTCTGGAATAGCTGGGATTACAGGCGAGCGCCACCATGCCTGGCTAATTTTTGTATTTTGAGTAGAGAAGGGGGTTTCACCGTGTTGTCCAGGCTGGTCTCGAACTCCTGACCTAGTGATCTGCCCGCTTTGACCTCCCAAGTGTTGAGATTAAAGGTGTGAGCCACCCTGCCTGGCCTGTCTATTTCTTTTATAAGCATCTGCTTTCCAGCAAAACATAGCAAATTGGATTTATTTGTTACCTTTTTATGATGTCACTTCATGTAGGTTTTCATTTTTGTTTCTTTTCCTTTCCCTCTTCCTACTGCCCATATAGATTTAATTACACTATGCCTAATATAACTCGATACAGGTGCCCAAAGCAACACTAGTTTTTGCCTGGAGCTAGGACAGCGGCTAAAAAAAATACTAGAGGTCTTACTGCAACAATTCTGTGAGTCAGATGAATGTTTAGGAACCAATAAACAGGGTCTATATTGTCATAATAATTAAAAACATTTTACTCTGGCTTGTATTATACCCTTTAGTTTCATGATCAGAACTGAACAAGAGAATGATTAAGATTTGTTTTATACACCGACTCTTATCCTAGTGATTTCAATGTAGAGTTGACCCTTGGACAATAGGGATTGAACCGTGCAGGTCTATTTATACTTGAGTTGTTTTCATTAAAAGTTATACTGAGTGTGCCTGCCCCTCCTGCCTCTCCTTTCACCTCCTCCAATTCTTTCACCTTTGCCACTCCTAAGACAGTGAGAACAGACCCCTCCTCTTCCTCCTTCTCCTCAGCCTACTCAATGTCAAGATGATGAAGAACTTTATTATGATCCACTTCCACGTAATAAATAGTAAATATGTTTTCTCTTCCTTATGATTTTGTTAGTAACATGTTATCTTCTCTAGCTGGTTTTATTGTAAAAATACATTGTATAATGCATATAACATACAAACTTGTTAATGGACTGTTTATGTTATCAGTAAGGCTTCTGGTCAGTTGGAGACTATTAGTAGTTGATTTTGGGGAGTCAAAAGTTACAGGTGGAATTTCAACTCTTTGAGAAAGTTGGCACCCCAACCACTACATTGTTCAAAGGCCAACTCCATTTCTTTGCATCAACTTTTGTACTGCTTTAAGGAGCATCAGCAGACTAACAGAAAGTCACTTCAATCATTAAATAACCACATTGTTTCTAAGTATAAAGTGTATACTCCTTATTTATACTTGTAAACAAGGTGGTTATTTGACTAAATCGCTTTCTGTTAGGGGACTGAATTTATTGATAATATTGACAAATACACATCTGGGTCTAGAAAGAAAAGACTGAATAACAGTAAATGCAATCAGAAAAAAATGCATATTTATTAAATACCTGCTAATTGTTGGACTTCCTGGAGAATATAAACAAATAAAGAATATTAGCTACTATCTTGGGACACCCATTATGCTCTAGGCTCTTTCTCTCTCTATATATAGCATAATGCATTTAATTCTCAAAACAGGATGATGATGTTATTACTACTCATATCTCCATTCTATATAAAGTTGGCATAGAAATCAAGCGACTGCTCCTAAATTAACACGGCCAAAAAGGGAAACTCAGGCACATATTCAAAGCGATCTGACTTTAGAGTCCATGGTCTTGTAATCCCTGTACCACCCGCCTCAAACAAACCTTAGCTTTTACAGCATATTTGGAGAACAAAAACTTATCTATAAAGAAAATTAAAAGTACAAGACAGTAAAATGATTTAGACAGTGACTCAGTAGAAAAAACACTGACTCCATATCAGAAGACCTTTATGAGGGCTGTGGTTAAGTTAGTTACTGAATCTCCCTGCCTCTCAGTTTTTCGATGTGGGGAGAAAGAGCGTATCGTGAACCGTAGTGATTGGAGAAGGGTGTGTTAGAGAAAGCTGTATACCCTGGTGGGGTTCCCCAGGAAACAGTGTTCAGTTCTGCTTC
The DNA here is from genome assembly GCF_000951035.1 of Colobus angolensis palliatus. Lineage (NCBI taxonomy): Eukaryota > Metazoa > Chordata > Mammalia > Primates > Cercopithecidae > Colobus > Colobus angolensis. The sequence goes on from NW_012114711.1 coordinate 4,612,829, forward strand.
TCAGGGAGGTCCACTTGCAGGGCCGCAATGAATGATTGTATGTTACTGCACAGCTGCTGCCTCACTTCAAGCCACAGGCACATCACTGGTAGCTTGGCATCTTAGGTTGTCAGCCACATAGGTTGCTTCCGGACAGGCTGTAGAGAGAAACCATTTGGGAACAGTCTGTGGAAGGAAAGAAAAAGGGATTTATTTACCTAACTGCCCCTTTGCTGGTAGAGCTGCATTACCTGAACCTTTGACAGTCAGTGGAACTGAGAGAACCGAAAAGATTCATAAGGTGTGTCTGAAGCACTGGGAATCAAAATAGGTTTTCGAGGGTGAATGGGATTCAGACAAGCAGATTGGAGAGCAAAACCTCTGCTAGACATGAGGAGAAGAGAGTTTAGGCTTTTGTCTGGCCGGTTCTGTGAAGGAGGGTACTCAAAGAAAGATTTGCAAATTATAAACATTTCTTTCCTCTTTGGGACTCACACAACTCTTCCCTGAAAATAAATATTTGTGTTCTTTCCCCAAAGTCAGACAAAATAAAATAGATGAATACAATATTTAACAGTCCTTTCTATAAATTTTCCTGAATTTTTCGATATGTGTTTCCACTTGTTCAGAACTGATGAACAATTGTCTGTGCATGTGCTTTGCAGCAAATGTGATCTACATTATTTGGTACAGTGGCCAGATTTAGATTTTTTCCTCTGTTCCCTCTATCGTGTCTCTCTTGAGATAGTACTTCATTTTCACTTCATGTCTATCTCTTTTGCTTTTTTTCATTTTTACTACATTGACAATCTTATAAGGAATGATAAATTAGGTTTTCACTAATCCATTGATTAAATCTTTGAATTTTGCCTGGACAAGGGTGTCAGATTTTTTGTGTGTATAACTACTTATGTACAATTACTTTTTTTTTTTTTTTTTTGAGACAAGGTCTCAGTCCACGAGGCTGTGTAGTGCAGTGGCACCATCTTGGCCTACCTCCTGGGCTCAAGTGATTCTCCTGCCTCAGCCTCCTGAGTAGCTGGAATTACAGGCACGAACTACCATACCCGGCTAATTTTTGTATTTTCAGTACAGATGGGGTTTCACCATATTGGCCAGTCTGGTCTCGAACTCCTGACTTCAAGTGATTCCTTGGCCTCCCAGTGTGCTGGGATTACAGGCATGAACCACCATGCCCAGTCATACAATTACTTGTAATTAAAGTTATTGACACAAAATGATGGAAAGGACAACCTTTATTTTGATTTAAATGAGCAAACTTTGTAATTTACTTGCTTGTAGATTGATTTTTTCTGTGGTTTGTTAAAATAAGAAATTTTTAAAAGATAGCTTATTAAATGACAGTGAGATTAGCATAGATATTACACCATAAGTATAATAGGTGAAAAATCATTAAAATGCAATATTAATGTTTGATCTAAAACAGATTCCAGTGGGACATTTTACCACAATATCAGTATTTGATCTAAAATAGATTCCAGTGGGAGATTTTACCTAAAACTTAAATTGTGAACAGGAAGAATTTATACCCACATTTCTACTTCTTATCTAACTCATTTTAATCAAATCAATTTTACAATTTCCAAATATCAGTAAAATTAGAGAGTCAATTAAAATTTCATGGTCTACAGCATTATCTTTAGACAGAACTGGAAGCAATACTCCAGTTAATAATCTAACTATAAAAATAGCAGTATTGCTCTAGTTTCAGCAATAAGAAATTATAATTGCCCAATGACCCAATTTTTTTTTTTTTTTTTTAGTTTAAGAAATTTAGCTATTTCTAATCCTCTTTGTCCTCAAACTTTGCACTAAGTTATGGCTGATATCAAACAAAAAATCTGGAGCATTCCTTATTTTCTATTCACACCTTGGAATCTACATGTACAGATCTGTTTTCTATATGTAAATAAATTAAGTATTCTGTAGATATTAGATTTGCTGTCATGACAAAAACGAATGTGAATGTTAATCTCTACTGTATTGAAATAATTATGAACAGGTATTAGTTCATGAAATGCAGGTGCTATGGTTTGGATATGGATTGTCCCCACTAAAACTCATGTTGAAATTTTATCCTTCACGTGGCAATTTTGGGAGGTGGAGCCTGTTTGGGCCTTGGGGACAGATCTCTCCTTAATAGATTAATGCCCTCCCTCTGGGGTGAGTGAGTTCTTGCTCTCTTGAGAATAGATTTGTTCCTGCTAGAGAGCATTTTAAAAAGAGTCTGGCTTCCTCAGTCTCTCTCTCTTGCTTCCCCTCTTGCCATGTGACCTCTTTGCACACACCAGTTTCTTTCTGCTTTTTGCCATGAGTCAAAGCAGCCTGAGAACCTCACTAGCTTCAGCTGCCTAACCGTGAACCTTCCAGCCACCAGAATCATGAGCCAAATAAACCATTTTTCTTTATAAATTACTCAATCTCAGGCAGTCTGATATAGCAACACTAAATGGACTAATACACCAGGAAAACAGGGTAAAAACATTCCGCATTGGTCTTGATGTAATTCCTTAAAATAACACAAAATTTGATGCACATGCTGCACGTAAAGAAGCCCTCCGGCCGGGCGCGGTGGCTCAAGCCTGTAATCCCAGCACTTTGGGAGGCCGAGACGGGCGGATCACGAGGTCAGGAGATCAAGATCATCCTGGCTAACACGGTGAAACCCCGTCTCTACTAAAAAATACAAAAAAAACTAGCCGGGCGAGGTGGCGGGCGCCTGTAGTCCCAGCTACTCGGGAGGCTGAGGCAGGAGAATGGCGTAAACCCGGGAGGCGGAGCTTGCAGTGAGCTGAGATCCGGCCACTGCACTCCAGCCTGGGTCACAGAGCGAGACTCCGTCTCAAAAAAAAAAAAAAAAAAAAAAAAGAAGCCCTCCAAGTGGATTTGATGTGATTCTTCTCCTTTCTGATGTTCTATTCATTATGACCCATCGAGTAGAAGGTAATAGGTATAAAATCAGGCAAAAGGGTAGGACATCTGTTCCTTGTGTTTTCTGTGTATACTACCTACCTTCCCTGATGGGGAAGTGGGAAGATTAAAATGTTGCATGTTCAACTGCTCTAAGAAGTCTGCCTTCAACTTATCAGTTAACCTTGAAATGTTTATATGTTATTGGCTTAGTTTTGTGCATGTTCTGTATTCTAAAGCCACTATAAAATCTGCCCAGTGTCACTTAACTGTCAGACACAGCTTGTTCTTCTGAATTTTGACCCATAATGAATTAGAGGAATAGCATGGTACAATACAAACGCTATTAATTTTTCTATTAGTTGAATGGTCATACTATATCTACACATGTAAATGCCTTTAAATTCTAATTTTACAGAACATTTTAAATGCAAATGCTATAACCTGTGATTTAATTATCTAAACAGAATACTGAGGTTTGGTAATTTGGGGAAAATTTTTCTATTAAATTGTGTGAACAGTTAAAATATTCTAATTAGGTGGATATTAGAGAATAAAGACATGAGAGAAATGGTGTTATCACTAAACTTATTGAGGAAATAAGGAGGAAACATACCAACACCATAAGTCAAATGTCAGAATTTGGTGACGCCAAAACCAAGGAGAGTCTAGGGATTGACAACCGGAGCTTAGTTGAAGCCACATAACATACTTCTGAGTCCAGCCATAGGCAAGAATTTTAAGAAGACATTAGGCATAAGCAACAAACAGAGTGAGAATCAGAAATAGTAACTGGAGTCTTGGAGGAGAGAAAATACCAAATATTAGTATCAACTAAGAATAAGAATTAGATTAATATCTAGCATTTAATTAACTTAACTTTCACAACAATCACATCATCATTCCTAAAATAAAAATTAGAGCATTGTAGATCAAAAAGATTAAGTAGCTAAGAACACAGACAAGAGGTTGCATAAATTCAAGGAAGGATTTTAAGCAGTGAAACTTAATGCTGAGCACAGTTTTGCTGGCATTAGACTCCTTTCCAAAAGCCCGTATATAGTAGTTAGGCCTCTTTGTTCAAAATGCAATGTGATAAAACAATTTCTTCTTTCCTTGTTGTTTATTCCTCATGGAGTTGTAGATGTGCCTACATTCTTAGGCAGGATGAGAAATCGGTTCATTAAAAGCCTACCTATTGACTGCTAATGGAGTCAGGTATCGTGCTAAGCATTTTGAACTATTTATATCAATTAATCCTCATGACTCTGTGACACAGGTAATGTTAGTATTTCTATGCTATAGACAGAAAACAAAAACAAAAAACAAACAAACAAACAAAAAAAACAGAAAGAAAAACAAGGACTTGGGCCATTAATTAACTTGGCCCAGTAATACAAAAATCAAATGTTGGGATTCAGATTCGGTCATAAGTAAGTGGTTTGACCTCAAAGCCCACATTGTTATCCACTCTGCTAATTACACTATAATTGCACAGGATGGCACAAGAAAAGAAGAAAAAAAATCCTTAGTATTAGCATGACCATCATTAGTGCCTCATGTGTTAAGATACTTATGGTGAAAACTCTCTTCCATAGCAGGGGAATGGATATTAAGCCTGCCTTTAAGATGCCACATAAGCTAAGAATCTTGAGAAAATGCATATACATGTACACACACAAATGTTCCATTACATTTTAGAGAGTTATTGGACTCTGAAGGTCAGATTTTAAATCTCCAATATTAAAGGTCATTCTATAAAAATAAAATTGTATGTATACACACACACACACACACAGACATATGTACATACACATATAGATTATATTTATGCTGCTTTTAGTAACTCTGCTATCGGTAAGCTATGTTTTGGAAATGAACTGAAAGAGAACTTGCTAAAATAAGTGTTTTCCGGTCTAAAGAAAGATATAGTTAGAATCTGAGCCCTCTACCATCTAGTGGGTACCTTGAGTCACTTATTGCTTCTCTTTATGCCTGTTTCCTGATTTATAAAATATGGGTGCAAACAATAACTAGCCCAGAAGTTTGTCTTAAGCATTCGATGAGTTAACATTTATTACACACTTACTAGAGGGCCTGTGCAGAGTCAGCTCCCTATAATAAGTCATAACCTCCATAAATGCATAACAATGAGTTTTAATGTGGAAAAGAGTACCTTTTATATCTAACACTTTTTATTTTCACATTCCCATTGTAACACCTAACATACTGTTTCAAACACAGTAGACATTTAGTAAGTACTTGCTGATTAAGAAGGAAAAAGTATCTTAACATTGCTCCACCTTCAATCATGCATTTAAACTGCTGTTGAATTTTTGGAAGCCTTTCCGTCATTTCATGGTGCTCACAAATTTCCATACATATATTTATTATTCATTGTAGATTAGTAGTATAACGTCAACCTTAAATCCTCATATAATAATATACATATATGTAATCATGGTATTACCTTTTGCTGTTTTCCCTGTAACTGTATGCTTTTTACAAATTATTCATGCAAATCTCTATTTTTGTTATCAGGTTTTCCTGTTTTTTACAGATAGCCAAGCTTATCTTTATTTCTGGCTGTGTGTGTTTTTTTCTTAAATGCCAGAGAAGCAAATGAAGGTAGAATATTTTAATATCTTTCACTGAGATGTTATTACCAGTCCTTGAGATAAAGTATCTTTTTTGCATATTCTAACAGAAGAATGGAAAAAATCAATCTTTCTCTATGAATGTTACCAAAACCATCAATTAAAATGTTCCAGTTAATTCTTACACGTGCATTTCGCCTTATCTGAAAATGCCAATTGCTCGGTACAGTTTGATCTTTACTGAGTGTTCCTTCTTTTTGTTTGTTTTTAAATCATTTCTGTTAAGACACGTTTAGATATGTTAAAAAACTGGAAATTCTTAATTTTATAGTTTTTATTTAATTTTTTTCTTAATAAAATTGAGACAATGATCAAGTTGTTTGATTCTGTTTATATTAATTAATTTTTTACTATATTTTAATATCTCTTAATAATTAAGGGAGAAATCTAAGTGATACATTCAAATATCTGTACTGCTTGTTATGCCATAAAATCTTTAGTTATGATTACATCTTTGAATTTCTATGTCATAGATCAACAGAGAGAATTTTTAAAGTTTATTTTAACAAATCATAATCAATTTGTTTACTAGTTTGGTTAATTTTATAAAACATTTAAAATGTATGTTATTCTTTTATAAATTATTTTCATAAGATCATAAGCAAGATGCAGTCTTACTTTGAAGTAAAGAAAAATTTTTCAGATTAAAGTTTAATAGTAAATAGATCAATACTTCTCAAACTTTATTGTACATACTAGTCACTGTATGTACTACAGTGCATAGGGTGTCTTGTGAAAATGCAGTTTGATTCATTAGGTCTGGAATAAGACCACATTTTGAGGAGTAAACACATGGAGTATCTTTAAGGCATGTAGTGATGACTCTGCTGAAACTTCTTGGACCATATAATTAACATGCAGAATTGTTTTACTAAACGTAAGGCAAAGTAAAGGCTCTGGAAAAAGCATGAGTACTAGGATAATTAGATATAATTGCATTCTCTGCTACTTAGCTAGTTAGTCTAGGGCAGATTTTAACTTTTCTTAGTTTGCTCTCTCAGTACCTTAAACAGTAGTAAGCACTTGAGAAATATTGAGGTATTGATTAAAATTTCATAAGAAATAATCAGCCTCAATGATGGCAATTTCAACTCAATTTAGCAAACATTGAGGACCTACGGAGCCTGAGAGGGGTAGTATACTCAGGGTACCACTGCACACATGAATTATCCCTTTCTGGAAGTTGTGTGAAAAATTATATGAAATATAAACATTGGCATTGACTTAGTGGCTGGAAAATCTGCTTGGTGGCCTTTAGATATCAGCAGACATATCATTTCTGTCATGTGTTTTTTTATTGGCCAATAGTCCAGGTTTCTGTGTTGCTCAAAATTCCTAGTTATTTCTAAATGTTAGGGGTAGATGCACCCAAAAGCTTCTCATTTACCTCTTCTAATTTACCTCTTCACATTTACTTCTTCTAATTGAAATTAGATAAAGAATTATATTTGGCTCATGTTTGCTGCATAATAGAATAGTTTTGTTACTCTATCAATAATGGCATAATTCAATTGTTTATGTAAATTGAGATCTAGTACACTAGACATCTCAAAAATTAAATAAGACATTAAATGTCTGCTATTGGGGAATACTCTAAGGTAATGACTTAAAAAAATCTGATTACATGCCATGGAACATTCTAAATTCAGATGTGGCTCCTTCCACTCACTGATAACAGAATTTGGAATCTGTTATTAATAATAAATCCAATATCAGAAGCTGGCTTCATACAAATTGTAGTTGGCTTGTATTCTCTGTGTTTCAAATTGAGTAATTAATTATGTTAGCTACATTTTGTGTTATACATATATTAGAAACAATGATATGTTTGCAATGCAGCAAATACTATTTTGTTATTGTTAATGGATACGGCATGCATGCAAATTGTCTAGCCTTTTTTGCCTTTAAAACTGTTGTTAAAAATTAGTATGTTGTCACTTATTTTGATACAATCCTACCTACTAACGTTTTTAAAAGGTTGGTAACTACATTTGTAAGATATAAAATATAGTAGCCTAAAATTGGACAAATCCTTTTGTTTTTACATTTTTTTGGTCTCTTCTTGTTACATTTGATGGTGAATTTTTCAGGGAACAAACCTCGGTTTTGTTTTTTGTTTTTTTTTCTGATTTCAGTGGCATTGTGCTTTAGACTATGCTAGAGTTTCAGAGAAAATTTAATATGGATTGTATTATGAAAGATGGGAACTTCTTTGGCAGATAAACCTCCTTTGCATGCTCTATCTTTTAGGAATATTAATATTAATTCATAATTAACCCATGAAGCCTTAGTCTTTCTACTACTTCCTTCTTCTTTTTGATGGGATAGGCCACATAATAAGCATGGCCCTCTGGCCATGGAACCATATGGATAGTTTCTTCAACTCATCAGCACTGGCAAATACTGTCATGGTTCAACATCCTGTTGTGTGGCCACAAAAAATGCTAAGACAAACCACGTTTAAAAAGACACAGACTAATTGTGGAAAATCAGCTTGCGTTTCTTCTAGGCCAAGTTCAATTTTCACCAGTGAGTTGACTTTGGAAAATACACAGTAAATAGTTGCATTTCTTATTCATCAAGCAACTTGACATTATACTATCAAGCACTGATTTTATTTTTAATATGTTTTGAAATCAACAATGACAATCCAAATTATAGAACTGATCATTATCAATATTGTGTCAGAATAAAAGCAAGCACCATTTACTCTAATATGTAGACCCAGAGATAGCTCACAATGAAGAACAGAATAATAGGAAAGGAATCAATTCATATTATCACATATACCCATGATTTTAGTAAAGTTTTAAAATAAAAATAAACACTTATGATTTACCAATGTTGAAGAGCTTTACTTCCATTAATTATGTATTTTCTTTTTAGAATATTTCTCTCGGAGGATGGCAGCCTCAAGATATATAATGTTACCAGGTCAGATGCTGGATCATATACGTGCATAGCCACAAATCAGTTTGGCACCGCAAAGAACACTGGCAGCCTCATTGTAAAAGGTATCACATTATCTTCGTTTGTGCTTGATGAACATTGTAAATCTGCAGGAGTATCATGACTTGTATCACGGTGTCAAACCTGTACCATATTGTATATGTGAAATAGTTGATTTTACAATTTGTGTTAAGAGATCCATTACTGTACTCATTAACATCATGCACACTTTGCCAGTGGGATACCGTGGTAGATGTGAATACTTTGGCAATCGAAAATGCTGTCAGAATATAATTAGAGTTAAAACCTACACCTAAATTATTTGGCTTTTTACATAAGCCTTAATGTTAGGGGCCATGGACGTTTTGATAAAGTCACTGGATAACATTTTTTTGGTCAAATGTCTTTCAGAATATTTATTTTTGTATGAAACATTTGCATGTATATAAGGCTACCAAATACATAACTGGCTAATTTGTTTATATAACTCCAGGTACAAAACTAATGAAATGCAGAGTCACATCCTTTAATAAGCAGTTCTTTTCAAAGAGAAAAAACTGAAATCTATGTGAATCATTATTGTATTTTCCTCACAGTTACCAGATAAACTCATACAATTTATAGAGATAAATTCTATAGTTTATTTTTAAGATTTCTAAATCAGTACCAATCCAAATGTTCCTACATGTATCACCAAGGGACATAATTAATATTAGAAGTATCTATTCCTTATCTTTGCTGCTTTATTTTGTTGAATCTCAGCTCATAAAACTAGTATGTTTACTGGAAGCTGTATCACTTCTATCATTTCATTGCCTCCTGGATGATAAAAAAGGCTCTCTTGATAAAGCAGTTTAAGCGGCTAATTAAGCCCAAATGATTAAAATCAGCATTTGGTGCTTTCTCATCTTTTCCATTAAAAATAAATATATTCAATAAAAAAGTAGTTAGCTGCTACACTTCAACCATCATTTAAAATATCTCAAGGAAAATAAACGCCCACCTTTGAGCCTGGAGGATATTTCTGCCAACTTGTCTCAAGTGTATTACATTATGATGACAATTGTCTAAAGTACTCTGGGGAAATGTGACTGATAAAACTTGATGCGTCAAAATCCAACCAGTGTGGCACATTTTGAAAAACTTCTCTTCCTTAAGATTGTATTGTCATCAATTTTTAAGACAGAGATGGACTTAAGTGTTTCAAGATAGATGCTATGGCTATATTTAAAAACAGACTATTTCTCCAGCAAAGTTTTGGCAATACTCAGACACTGAAAAATGTGGATGCTTTATATTTGAAAAAATAACAAGTTCTTTAAGGGGAAAAAAGGGATTTATTACATCATTTCAAATTAAGAAGGTGTAGGTAGTATGCACTAATTTCATTACAGCAGAAGATTAAAATGTGGTGAAGGATAAAAAGTCATTGCAGTTAAATCTTCTAGGTATGGAAAAATCCAGAGGGCATTAAAACATGAAATAGAAAGGATAGAAAATACCAGCAGTAGCAACGTAGTTTTTAAAAGAGAGTTTCTTTAGAATACTGGTGATCTGGGAGCAGGGCCAATGGTTTTGCTGCTAAAATGCAGTGATGGGGATTTCCTCACTCTGGAGGATAAGAAAAACAAAAGTTAATGGATAGATTGAACAGAATGAATAGGCACTCTTCCTCCAGTGTTTCTTAAACTTTTGACATCATAATATTCATTGTCCACTGATAATTGATGAAAGAAAAATAAAAGTTGACGACTAACAAAAATATTAACTGAGAAACTCGGAAGCCACTGTACTGCATTCTGGATGTAACATTTGCATATTTCGGATGTGTAATATAGCCATGTTTTCTGCAAGTTAGTTTTCTAGTTCTTATGATAGAAATAAGTTCCATAAATCACACCATAATCCCCAGGTACTCTGCTCTTTCCACAAGTAAAAAAAATAATTAATCAAGATAGCTCAATTAAAAAAAAAAAACAAAATCTGACTTACATTTTTGTTTGTTCATTTCTAGTGTCCTTTGCTAAGGTTGTTGAAACAAAGTTATCCCACTCGGCATTCCTTGTTACCTTAGTCAGATCCACTCTTTCTTCTTCCATACCACTTTTTATCTTCTGAGATAAGTGTACTTGACTTAGTTATTATGTTTATGGTTTTTTGTCTTTTTTTCCCTTCTAGAACAGAAGCATAAAGAGGGCAGGGATTTTTGTTTTAATCAATGATGAACCATAAGTCCTAGAACATTGTCGGGAGCTGTATGTGCCCAGTAAATATTTATTGATTTAATAAAATGCTATTATCTTATACAGCTTAGTTCATAGGGATACTTTTCATACTGGCTTCCTTGCTCTAAAATCTGACAGTTTTCAATTTTTCAGGGTCTGAGCTTCTTAGGACACTTTGCAAAAAAAGAACATTTTACCAACCGTTTTACATGCATTCACTTTCCAATTGTAATGTTTGTAATCTTATATTTCTGACAGACATCAATCACCTCACTCTCCTAAGGGAGTACAAGCCTGGACCTACATCAAAATCCAAAAATTTATGAAGAGAATTCATTGTTTTGGTATTTCTAGTGCAGTACAGGAGACTAACTTACATATGCAAAAAGGGTACATGCTAATGTAACTGATGTCACTATACATGATTATCAAGTTACTTTCATGCATTTACACCTAATAATGGGAAGGAAATTTTGTTATATTTTAACCTTCATGACATATCCACATCCCATTTTAAGTGGATTTTGGGGTCTTTTGCTTCTTTGTCATTAACAAGACTTATCCTATGCAATATAAACATGTACATACTTAACCACATAAATACATATAAATAAAATAAACACAAAATGTGTGTACAGTATGAAGAAGCCTTAAAAACGTTGCTTTATTATTTATCTGTAATGTTTAATCTTTATTAAATCATGTGACTGTCATACAAGCACAGTTCTAAGTCTATTATTACCATGTCCCCTTAACTAGACTGTTATCTCTAATTCCCTTTCATGTAAAAATGTTGAAGACATCACTGCCAAGGAATTATTATTTTACAACCTACAAATTTGAAGCCTAGCATAGGAAAAAATTATAATAGTGTACATCAATTGAACCATTTTCTTGACTATTGGGTGTATAGTCATCTGGTTGTTTTTTAAGATGGCTTAATAGTTGTGTATATGTGTGTGTATATTTTCTCATCAGTAATATTCACATGATTGTTGTTACAGAATCAAATATAATTTTGTTTCTCAAGCCAAAATCAGTGTATAGTGACCTTAAGAGTAATAGAGTGTTAAGGAGCAAATGAGAAATTTCTGTAAAGCTGATAAAACAATCATCTCCCTTTGAATTTACTTATCAGCCTCAGTCATGCAAGAAATGTTGTTGTTAGATAACATGGAAAAGATAATAGTTACAAGAGTGAGATATTTTCCAGCTTAGTTTTTAGCTGATATGGCTTATCTGTGTTAAGAGGATTCTGAAGTTATCTGCACTGTATGTTGGAAATTTCTATTTCACTAATGCAGCAGGACAAAGCAATTTTCCATTCAAACATTGTGAGTGCAATTAGCAGCAGCCTTTCCAGTGCCTCAGAAGATGCCCAGTATAATTTGAGGACATGTTTCATAGGCACAAACAAGGAATCAAGAGGAAAGAGAGTTTAAGTGTTTTCATTTTGGAGGACTGAGATTAAAATTACAATGTGTACATACACTAAGAGGTATATGAAAATCACATAAAAGGAGAAATTATTTGATCTGGCATTTGGAAAATTATTAAAAAACAGAGTAACAGCAGGCTATAAAAATGATCTTGTTTGCAGGCAACATTTGTTTCTGTTTCCCCACTGGAGAAGTTTTGGATGTTCAATTATAGGCCTCATTGCTTCAGTGTTATTTTCAACTGAAATGTCGGAACTTGGAAAAGCATATCTAATGTGCAAATTAAGTTTATTGCTGCTCATTTAGTTGTTTATTCTTTGTGATAGAAGTCTTTATTATACCACCATTACAGAGTGGCCTATCCATTTTCTCCAGCAGAATGATACAGGTCTAAGTTTACTAAGAGAAATGCCCAAGATATGTAAATAATTGGAAGCTTTGTGGCTCTAAAAGGCAGTTTGAAGGATTTGAGATCTCAAGCCCAGCTTTATCGACAAGCCCAGCTTGATTGAGAAAACCAAAAGTACAATTTCAGAGAAATGACAAGATGTATTGGAATACATTTGTCATATCGTAGTACTTGAAAACACCAGAGAAGTCTCCAGTAGCACTAAAATCTCCCCAAAAATGTTCAATTCCACGCACCACGTTCCTACACAGAATGACTGAAAGCATTTCAACAGAGTGAAGATTTTGATTTAAAAATTACTGATGGTAAAAATTACTTCAAGGTGAGAAAATATATAACGAGTTATTATATTGGTCAGATGAAAAATTTTCCCGTTCCAATATTGAAAGTGATGCTGCGTGAATTATTGAAACTTGAATACTACAATCTCTTCAAGTAAAAATGTAAAAACAAGCAAAAACGTGCATCGATTTAAGCAAACCCACTAAGATCAATGTTATCTCGGTCTTCATGACAATTTAGTTCATAGTCTTTTTTAAAATGTAGCATATGTCAATCAGATTAAGTTACCACATATGTCATACAGCTGTGTTTTTTCTTAATGCATATTTTACAAAATATAATGTAAAGGATGGATGTTAATATAGTATAGGTTTTACCACTTTTTTCAAGATATTTTTACTGCATAGTTTAAACCAATTATTGGTCAAAGTTTTGTTTTGTTTAATGTTGATAAAAATAGGGGGTGTATAGCTATTGGGTTATGCCAGTTGAAGGAGATCAGACACAGAAGAGTATAGACCACTTCCTAAAGTGGTTAATGCACAGCCTCTGAAATTATGTTAACCTGCGATTACTAACTAACGTGGATCTTGACGACTTAGTTTTTATCATTATTCATCTTGTATTCTTTATTATTATTATTCATTACTATTTGTTAAACACAGTCTATGTCCTAGGCACCATGATAGGTTCTTTGTGTATATCATCTCATTTAACTTTCAGAGCAATGCTTTGAAACAGATATTATCATCTCCATTTTATACAAGGGAGATTGAGAAATAGGTTGCTAAAACCACTTGCCCAAGGTCCCTGTGTTAGTAAGTGGCAGAACTTTTGCTTTCCTTCTTTTCCATCTTCCAACAAATGTACGTATTAAAAACTGCATTAGACAATTTTACATGACAGTGTTGAAACAAAGTCCAGCAGGAATAAAAGTATAGTAACATGCAGATATTAGTACTTCCTCCTAAATACTGCAGACTTCATTCATTAGAGTGCAATATTTGTATGTACATTTTTATATGTAAAAATTCAATAGAGTGCAATATTTATGTGCATTTGCATATAATAAAATATATAAATTTTAATGTATATCCACTAAATTTTGAAAATGGCATTTGTAACCCAAAACACACAAGATATAGAACATTATTATCACCCAACATCTAGAACTTTTTTTATGTCACTTAATCCTTGTTCCTACTACACTCCTAGAAGCAGCTACTGTAATAATTTTCTCACCATAGATTTCATTCAAATGCTGTCTTATATTGTGTATTCTTTTGCATTTGGTCTCATTCATACAGTATAAATCACTAGCTATCCATCTCCTATTTTTATTAAAATAAAAAAACACTTTAACCAATACATTTATTCTGCAGGTAACTATATACAAATATACATATATGTGTATACATACACATATACATACATATGTATATACATATATGCATACATATGTATATACTTATATGCATATATGTGTGTATATATATATCTCAAACTATTAAGTCTTTTTTATCTTCAGTTTTCTGCCCAAACCTGCAAACACTTGTGCTTACTTGTTTCTTGAGTTTTTAATTAATAATTAATTAGGAATTGGAAATTTGTTAATTTACCTTGACTCTATTCTGACCCTAAAATAAGCAATTAGACTATTCTCCTTCTTAGGCATTCTATCCCTAAATTAATTCTATCCCTAAATTAAGAGCATCAGTAGTCACTTATGCTCTACGGCCATTGTTTTTTTAGGAATAAAGTGTGTTATTAAGATGGAAAAGACTTCCTCAGAAGCAAGCTATGTTTTCAGTCTCTAGATCCTGAATACTTACACAAGTAGTTACCAAATGCTTTCAAGTCCAAAAGAGGAATGGGGTTGAAGGACGTGGAAAAGGGGAAAAATAATCACATGAACCAAACTTAGCCTTATCCTCTTTTTCTGGGTTTTATTTTCTCATTTTTGACTCCCCTCATCCCAACATGAAACATTCAGAAGAAAATATCATTTGTATTAGGGCTTATTGCCAGGCAAAATAAACATTTCTACTTTCCTCTTCTACAAAACTACAGGTTAGGTGTGGTGGTTCATGCCTGTAATCCCAGCACTTTAAAAGGTGCTGGATTGCACCAGGTGGGAGGATTGCTTGAGACCAGGAGTTTAAGACCATAGCAAGACCTTATCTCTACTAGAAATAAAAAATAATTAGTAAGGCATGGTGGTATATGTCTGTGGTCCTGGCTACTTGGAAAGCTGAGATGGAAGGATCACTTGAGCTCAGAAATTCAACGTTGTAGTGAACTGTGATCATGCCACTGCACTCCAGCCTGGGCAACACAGCAAGATTCTGTCTCAAAAAAGTCCCCCAAAACAAAACAAAAAAAAGGTACAAAAGCCTTCTATTGTATAATTCGCTATAGCCCAGCGTGGAGTTACTATTGGATAATAGTCTGAAAGAACACTGACAATTTATAAGAAATATAAATATGATGTCATAAATATGTAGTCATTGCCTATTACGTACTAACAGCTTTGAAACAGAGTAGTTGTCGTATCTAATTTATTACACAGAATCTACAATGCCTGTTCTGTTTAAATAGATGTCAGGCCCTGCTTTGACTATTTGTTAATATAAAAGATCTGTGTTTACATTTTACGTTGTTATTTGCTAGGGAAATAGGGTAACATTGCATGTTTTCTCATTTAGACATCTCAACTTTTAGACAATGCTTTCTCTAGACTAGTTCTTCATTTGTTTCTTTTATTCTGAGGTTCTCAGTATTCTTTTAAAATTTATTCCTAACCATTTAAATGTTGAAGTAGTAAATAAATGAGTAACGGTACCTGAAGGTAAATTGGAATATATTGACCATGATTAATTTATGCATTGAAATTAAATTTTACTCTGTGGTGAAATATGATAAGTGCTGCATGTAGATTTTAATCTGTAGGTACACATAAGTGAGCAGATAATCATGCACTTGTCTAAGAGGATATAAAATATTTTAGACTTATGGATTGTATATACAAAAAGGAAAAGCATATTAAATAAAGACTAAAAACTCCTTTATTTCTGGCTTGCTAGGCCTGGAGAAATAAAGACCCCATCACACCGATTTCCTTGTTTGCCTGCTTTTCTCTATCCAAGGTTTATTTCAGAGTATTAGCTTTGATTTTCCTGTGTTTGCTTTCCCTTCTTTTGTTCATTTGCTTAGTTTTCTATGGACTTGCCAATAATTCATTTCTCAAATCTATCTCAATATTCTCCCTTCAATATCAGCCTGCCCTGTGTGTTGACGCTCCATTGCCTAACTCCATGCCTTTCTGTTTCTTAACCTACTCCCTCATTTTGGTTGATTAAATCTTCCAGTGGATTTTTGAGAAACAATCCAAGAGAAATACAATTTTTAAAAAATGTTTCATGATTGAAAATGCCTTTATTCTGTGTTTACATTTTATTGGTATTAGTTTGAAATAGAATTCTAGACTGGAAACCATTATTTTTCAGAAATTTTGAGTCGTTACTCTGCTCTGAAAGCCTAAACCTTTTTGATTTCTAATCTGTTGTTTGTGACATCTTTTCCCTCTTGTTCTCTAGAATTGTTTTCTCCAATGTTTGACAATTTCAAGATAATGTGTCATGTTTTAAATCTGTTATCAACCATTACACTGGGCATTTGGCAGGCTTTGTCACTCTAGAAACTCATACTTCTTGGTCCTAAAATATCTTCCTGAATGATTTAATGTTTTATTCCATTCCTTTTCCTAAAAGCCCTATTATTGAAATGTTATATTTTCTAAACTGGTAGTCTAGTTGATAGTTATATTCATCTATATGTATGTATATAAACATACATGTATATTCTATATACATTCTGAATATTCTATATACATGCATGTATACACGTATACATGCATGTACATAGAATATACATAATTTTTTTTCTCTTGGTCTTTTTTTTCTTTTTTTTCTCTCTTGGTCTTCATTTTATAGCTGTACCTACCCTTAGTATCTCATCCAGTTTTCTGTTTTTAAATATTATGTTTAAGTTAATTCCCAAACTCAAATCAAGCTAATTCCAGCTCAAATATTTCTCTTTAATCTCCAAATTCAACAGCCAATTTTATCATCTTCACTTACAAATTTACTATATCCTAACCTTGAACTCCTGATTCTTACTCCCCAAATTTGTTTCTACTGTATTCTTTCTCCTCTATATTAATGATAGTCTACACTGACAGTTCTTTAGACCAAATCTTTGAGATTATTTTTAATTTTTTCTTTCATTCAAATCCCATATTCAATTGCCCCAAAATGGTTTCAGTTTCAAGGTACATACAGAAGCTAACCACTTCTCAACACTTTAATGCCCAAACTTTAAGCCATGTCATCTCTTTCCCATAGTATTGCTATAGCACAGAATGGCTCAACGAGGATGATTTTTGTCTCCCAGGGGACATTAGCAAAATATGCAAATATTTTTGGTTTTCACAACTAAAGGGTCTACTCACATCTATCCTAGATAGAGGACAAGAACACTGCTAAAAATCCTACAAGTCAAAGAATACTCACCGGGCCCCACCCACTACCTCACACCACACACACGCTAAACCCACCCCTTGACACACACAAGAAAGAATTATTTGGACAAACTGTTCATAAACATTAAGCTTGGAAACCCAGTAATAGCTTCAAAAGTATTTGTCCTAATTATTTGTTTCCCTTCTAGAAGCTACAATGTTCCTATTAAAATATAGGCAAGATATTGTCACTCTTAGGGTTGAAATCTTCTAATGGTTCTTCAGTTTGGTTTTGTTCCTTTTGTTCAGCATTCATACTAATGTATAACTTGGAATAAGGTAAGGGTGCAATACTAATTAAATGGTTTTCAGTAGATGATTGGATAAACAATTAGTATATTTCTATGTTAGGAATCTCTACTTCTGTCCAAAATTAAATTTATTTCTTTCTCTAACTGACAGCAATTATCATACTCTTCAAGCTATTATCTAAAACCCTACTGATAAATGGCCTAAATATTTCTACCAACACACTTAATCTATTATGAAACAATAATAATGGAGAATAATCTGTCTTAACTAGTTGAAGTAAGCTTATCACACCAACCTCCTGCTGATGTTCACCACAAATATTGTTAAAATATAAAAAAATAAACAAAAACAGTTATTTTAAGGAATTGCAGCAACAGCCAATGTGTTTGCAACATGAGGTGCAGTAGCCTGGAGAAAACAAAAGCACAGAGAGGTGAGCCCCACAGTCCCTGCTGTTTTTCTTCTCAGAAATTTGCCAATTCCTAAGCAGTATAAATAGGGAATGAAGAAACCAAACAGAAAGCAGAAATTCTGGTAGACCTACAGTGAAAGGAGACACAAACAGAGGTTCTGAATAAACCAAATACAATAAGTTCTGCTAAGCAACTCAAACTTGAGTCAGGACATCCGAAGGACATAGTAAGAAACAGAACAAAACAGAATAAAATTAACCAGGACTTAAAATGACTAAGATCCAGACTCAATTCATATCAGTTTCGGACCACCTTCTGGCTATTTTTCTAATTGCATGCTTAAAAAAGTAAATTTCCCCAGTAAAAATATAACACTATAAAATCATTTACATTTTTTGAGCCACAATGTCTAGCATTCAATAAAATGTTACTAGGAATAATTGGAGCTAAGGCCAAATGACCAAAACCCAGAGGAAAAACCAGACAACAGTAACAGGTCACAGCGATAGAAATACTGAAGTTCTCAGAGGGCTTTAAAGTTTTGAAGTTCTCAAGGGCTTTAAAATAATTTTGATTAATATATTTTAAAAAATAGATGACAAGATGGAGAATTTCAGAAAGGAAATGGCATCTGTTAAAACTCCAATGGGAAGTCTAGAACTGACAATTGCAAGTGATAACATTAAGAACGCAATACGTTGATTTAACACCGGAATAGATATAGCAGAAAGAGAATAAGAAAAGGGGAGAATGTGTGAATAGAAAATATCTTAACTGCAACATAGAGAATAAAATGGGAAAGACAGAATGGATCATAAGGAAAATATGGAATATGGTGAATAACTTTTAACATATATAAAATTGTTATTCCAAAAGGAGCAGAGAGGAGAGAAAGAAAACTATGCATGAGCAATATTTGAAGAAATATTTGCCAGATATTTTTAAAAATTGAAAATCATAATAAGCATCCAGTTTAAGAAATTATGTGAGCCCCAGTTCAGACAAATGCAAAGAAAAGCCTAGCTAAGCACATAGTAGCAAAACTAAAGGAAAAATAAATCAGGTAAAAAAGATACATTAAGCCAAAAAAACAAGACTGGCAGTTGATATAACAAAGAAAAAAGGAACCCAGAAGAAAATGAAATGACATTTTTAATGGGCTGAAGACAATACCAATAAGAATTCTATCCCTGTTTAAAAATCCCCCCCACAGAAATGCAAAATAAATATGCTTTCAAACAAACAAAACCTGAGAGAATCCCCATCACTTAAAAAATAAAAATTGCGTATATTTAACGTGTACAACACCTTAAATGTTTGATCTACTTATGCTTAATAAAATGGTTACACACTAAGCAAGTTAACTTGCGCATTTCCTCACATAGCTGCCTCTTTTGTGTGTGTCTTTGTGATGAGAACACCTGAAGTCTATACTCTTTGAAAGTTCTCAGTATACAATACAGTACTTATGATACAGTATACAGATATATATACAGGTAACTGAATCATTGTGCTGTACATTCTATTTCTAGACTTATTTATTCTACATAACAATAATCTTGTACCTTTTGCATAGCATCTTCCCATTTTCCTTACTTTTCTGCTCTGAGTGAACACCATTCTACTCCCTGTTTCTATGTATTTGACTTTTTTGGTGCCACCTATAAGTTAGATCATACAGGATTTTTCTTTCTGTGCCTAGCTTACTTCACCTAGCGTAGTTCTTCCAGATTCATCTATGTTGTTGCAAATGGTAGTATCTCCTTCTTTTATAGAGCTGAACAATATTCCATTGTGTATACATGTCACAAATTCTTTATTCATTCATCTATCGATGGACGTTAGGTGATCCCCATATCTTAACTATCATGAATACTGCTGCAATGAACATGTGAGTGCAGACATTCCTTTGACTATTGATTTTATTTTCTTTGGATATATATCCACAAGGCGGATTGCTGGGTTGTATGGCATCCCTATTTTTAATTTTAGGGAAACCTCCATAGTGTTTTCCATAATAGCTCTATCAATTAATATTCTCACCAACAGTAGGTAAGAGTTCTCTTTTTCCACACCCTAGATAACAGTTTTCTCGTGTGTTTTTGACAATAACCATCCTAACAGGTGTGATGTGACATCTCATCATGGTTTAGATTTGCATTTCCCTGATGACTAATGATGTTGAGCACATTTTCACATACCTGTTGGCCATTTGTATGTCTTCTTTGGAAAAATGTCTATTTAAAAAAGTTTCTACAGTTAGAAGGAAGACCGTGTATAGAGAGGAAGAAATAAAGAGCAATGGAAAGGACTAATATCTTAATATGTAGCATAATTTGAGATTCTGAGGAATTCATTAGGAAAAAAAGACCAATTTTTAAAAGTATTTATTTCTAGACATCACAAGTTAACTAGTGAGAGAAAATATAAGAGAGCTTTGTCACCTGTTTGAAGTGCTATTTATATACTAGTTTATATTGATTTCTTAGCAACATTTTCTATGTCATAGATAAAGGAAGACCCCCATGTTTGTACAAAAGGAAAAGTTTGATAATTTTTCTTATACATTTGTCCATCCTTTGAGAGGAGTTTACAACTTCAGAAACACCTTAGCAGTTATTCTGAAAAGTGACATTGATAAGGATTTCAACTGAGGTGAAGGAACGAAAACCAAAACAAACAAACAAAATAATGTTTTCTGTATGGTCAGGAAAGACCAATTATACATTTAACTAACATCCCCTTGCTTCTAAAAATGTAATTAGAGATCATGAAATGTAAGAGTGTATTTATTTGGTCATTGATATAGAGAAGCAGTCCCATTTTTAAGTGTTTAAGGAAATCACACTAAATGATCCTGACATAAGTTTTGATGTAATTAGTCTTCATGTCTGCTGGGGTCCTTGTAACTAAAATGCATTCTGGAAACATCATTGACTGTTATGAAATGTGAATTTGAGTAAGACTATTCATTAAAAGAGTCACATCATATATTCTATTATTCTTCTTAAGAATAGGACTGCTAGATGAAACTGTGCTTATATAATAACTTTTACCTCACTGCCATAGATTGCAAATGGTAAATATTAAAATTCTGTAATTTTACAAACTCTTCATGAATGATTGTCATTTATATTTAGGGCAATCTTCAAAAAGTGGCCAGTTCTTATGATTTCAGAAAGTGAATGAGAAATGTTCCTCCCTGTTCTGTATGTAAACATTCACTCTCCCCTAACATATTCTTCCTGTCTTTTATTGTTGAAAATTGCAAGCACACACATGTAGAGGTGATAGTATAAGAAACTCTCATGTATACATGACTCAGAGTCAATAAATGGCAACTCTTATCAACCTTGTTTAATCTATACACTAACCTACTTCCACAACTCCAGTTATCTGGAGGCAAATCCCAAAACTCAATAATTTCATCCATAAATACATCAGAATGTATCTTTCAAAAATTGGGGAATCTTCTTTTTAATATAACGTAAAACTAGTTTTCTTATCTTAACAAATTATTATTTATAAATTATTTAGAATTCAAATTTCCATAATAGTCTCATAAATATGTAAGCATATATGTGTATGCATGTTAAATAGAAACACATATTTTTATATGTGAAAATATATATATATACACACACATATTTATGTTGTGTTTAATCCTCTTCAATCATGAAATCAACATTTCCAGGCGTTTCTCAGAAGTCCTTATATACCAAGATACACTTCCATTTCTATGCATGAACACTGTATGTATCAAGAAATGTTACATGGATTAAAAATATTCGATACTCTACCAAATGTAGGAAACCTTGAATTAAATAAAATTTTAAAAATAAAAAACCTTACTTTTCAAGACAAAAACCGCAATTACTTTTGCACCAACCCAATAAGTAAGAGTTCCTTTCATCTAGGAATTCTCAGACCTTTTAATCTGTTAAATGTTTAAGAAATGATAAAAGAGGAGATAATATACAGAATTCATTACAGTTAACCTTGGGACTCCATCTTTCTTTCTTGAAGTATTACTAAACAGTAACATTTACTGGATATAATTTTTTCCTAAATCCACAGTATTAGAGAATTTCTGACAATATATTTTATATTTGAATGTTTCTTAAATAGAAATTTCAGGTTCAAGTTTTAAAAGCTAAGGGAACATTTGTCAAAGCATGGTCTCTGGACTAACTATATCAAAATCAATTGGAGAAGCCTGATAAAAGGAAATATTCAAGGTCTAGACATACTGAATCAGTATTTCTGGTGCAAGCTGAGGAATTCACATTTTGAACAAATGCTCAGGAAATTCTTACACATGCTAAAATTTTAAAACCACTAGATCAAACTTCTTACAAATGACTAAGGAATATGCAAGAAGAATAGAATGATATGAAATGAAAGTGAATAAGTAACCATTTGTTTTGTTTGAAAAGACTTAAAGAATCTCAAATTTTTACAAACAATAGAGTCTAGCATAGTCAACTTTCTTCCTTTTTAATTTGTTATAATTCAGGCCCTAAAGATTTCACTGATCCATAAATACCAAGAAGTGTTTCAGTGTCGATGAGCCTCAAGTAACTGCAGCTACTCTACTGGTACATATGCACTCATAGGAAAGGAGTGGAATATGGGATCTGAGTGATTTGAAGAAATCTCTCAGATGCTTGAGTTTCTTAAGAATTTAAGGTGTATTTGATGAAGGAATTAATGGACTAAAGCCACTGTTCTTTCCACAAAGTGGCATGAACAGTTTTGCATATTTCAACTGCACAAGCACCACTCTCCCAATCCTTGCAAGTGTGATTTGTGTCTCTGTGGGGTATTCGTGTTAATGCTGGGGCTGAGGCTGCACATGGTTATAGAATGAACTCTTTGAGAGAGCAATCAGTGGCCTCATGGCTATTAGACAGCCACCTGCACAGGATGAGGACAGGTCTGCCTGTGGTGTGTGGAGAGGATACAGCAGTTAAAAAGTGTTCTTCTCCAAGCACCTCTTCACCCACACAGGAGGCTACTCCCAGGAGGAACTATGCATCCCCTTTTTCTGGATAATAAGCCTGCTTATGTAGAGCTACTTCTTTTTAAGTACAGTCCATTTTTCACACTGCAGATAATGGTATGTCATCATATCATTCCTCTGCTTCATACTTCCAATGTTTCCAATTTTTTCAGCAAAAAAATGCATTTCTAAAATTTTTAATTGATGAATAATAATTATATGTATTTGTGGGATATAATGTGATATTCTGATATATGTTTATATCATGTAATGATTAAATCAAGCTGGTTAACACAGCCATCACTTCACATCCTATCATTTTTTGTGTGATGAGAACAATTAAAATCCTAATTGAGTAATTTTGAAATATGTATTACATTAACTATAGTCACCATGCTGTGCCATAGTTCTCTAAAACTTATTCCTCCCATCTGAAACTTGGTACCCTGTGAAAAGCATCTCCCCATTCCCCATCCCTCCCTCCCACCAGCCTCTGACAACCACCATGCTACTCTCTACTTCTATGTAAGAATATATTTCTTAGCATGACATCCAGAGCTGGTTTCATGGACATACAATCCAGTCACACAGAGCCCTGTGCTGAGGAAGTCCCCACGCTTGAAATGTTCTGCTGTGACTGTACATTTGTGTTTTGTACAAAACACAAATTGGGAGGTAAAATGATTAAGAATTTATTTATAAGCTGTGTGTGCATGAGCTGCTGCTGCTGCTGCTTCACCATACCCACATGCATGTGCGGCATGATATGTGAAGCTGCAGGAGCGGCGGCTCATGCACACACAGGTTCACGCCTGAGGACCCAGCAGTCAGCACGCATGCATAGCAGTTGGTGTGAAGTGCAGGTGTGCACATGCATGCCTGGGTAGTCATAGTCCTGGAATCCTGGGGGCATGGGCACATCAGAACCTGGGCCTCTTAGAGGGATAAAGATGATGGTGGTAGCAGCCATAGAAAAAACAGTGGATGGCAGCAAAGGCTGCAGGAGGATACTTCAAAAGTAGTCAACAGGAGGATCCAAGGTGGGAGGCCAGCTTGTCCATACATCCCCGGAGGCTGTCTCTGTGGGATTTGCAGAAATATTAACTCTCCAGCCTGAGCACCAGAACAGAAATTGTTAGTGCTCAGGCAATAAACTTTGTCAATAAATTATTGCAAGAGGAAGGCATACACATGGACATTGCAATAAAATCCAGACTTAGAAATAGAAATTAAACTTAAAGATTATTCCAGTCAATGATAAGAACATTAGTTTTAAATGAAGCTTTGGGGAAACCAATAATTGATGAGGTTTTCTTTGTAACTGAAGATACAAAAAATGGAATGGATAAAAAGGCATTTGAATTATATGAAAATCATGAAGTCCCTTTCAATTTCTTGTACAGCCTCCACAAGTTACAGTGTATGTCAGAGGAAACATTAAGATTATATTGCATACATTTATACTTAAATCCAGGCTCTCACAAATCAGATTTGTATAAAGAGTTAAATCTTTTTAGAAAAATATTGATGAAGAGAATCATCAGCTCTAGATGTTTTAACATTTATATTTCAGTGTAATTCATCAGAAACTTATGAATGTTGCTACAGTCTATAAAACAGTCTTAATGGTTTCATAAAACTTGCATCAGAAGAAAGATACTTTGCAAAATAAAAACTTATCAAAAAGTATTTGTGATCTTGCATTTGCCAGGAGTGACTGATGTCACTGAAATTATATCAATTGAAAATGAAGTTGCTAAAAATATAAATTCCGTCAATCTAGTAAACGATTGACCAAAAAAGTAAATGAGAAAATTATATAATCAATCAAGCTATAACCTTAATAAAGTATCATTTATTATATCATATAAAATTATGACACCAAAATCATGCATTTTGTAATTTGTAAGTGCCTGTCATCACTCGTCTGAGTCTTAGCCTGATTTTATTGTATAAGTAATAAATTATTTTAAAGCGAAAAGCTTTGTATTTAGTACCTTTAATGACACTTTTTCCTCTTTTTCAAAAAAGTCACCCCACACTTTCATTTTGCCCTTGGACCCACAAATTATGTATCTGAGCTTAATGACATTTGTGGCTTATATCTTGAGCATGGCTATCGTCCCACTTCATCTTCTTCACTTTCACTCCTGAGTTATTCTTTGTTCAATCCTATCCTTTTCAGCAACATGGTTGCACTGAATCTGTCAATCACAGTGCTTTTCCACATAGTTCCTCTGTGAATGCTCTTGCCTGCATAGGAAATCTAGTTTCCTCTCTACCTGCTACCTTTACCCACCTCATTACTACTTGCCTTTTACTTCTCAGCTAAAACAGTTCTTTCTCAATAAACTGATCCCCTCAGGATCTGCCAAACGTTTCAAAAAAGTCAATTCTAGTATATGGTGCTTATCACACATTACTGTATAGTAATTAATATGATTTGATTCATGCTAGCTTCCTTCTGTAGACTTTCATCTCTGTGAAGGAACACTCCTTATCTTTCTGATTTGCTGCAGGATTTTTTTTCCCTCATTTTCTTCACCATCGTGACTCCAGTACTTAGCAGAGGATTGGACATATATTACATGCTCAATAAATATTAGTTACAAATGAGTTAACTCGTGAAAAATGTAACCATTATAAATGATGAAATAAACATTTCTTATTCATAAAGCTTTAGTCATTATTACTGTACAACAATGAACTATGTAGATAGGGAATAATTTGTCTAACTTTGCCACTATGTGGTGTCATAAATGGAAGGACTTGCTATCATTTTAATGTCTGAAAATTATTTTAATTGCATTATCTAAAACTTTAAATCTGGGCAGTTTTGCTCTGTCAACACATCCAATTAGCCAACTTCTCCTCCTACAAATATAAATAAGAAATGTGGGATTTTTTTTTTTTTTCCAGAGTAACTGCAAAAGGAAAATATTTTCTCTAGTCCTAAAAAATTTTCTTGGATCCCTGGATATCTTTTACCTTTATTTTGGTTGCAGATCTGTGAAGAAGTCTTGGAATTAAGAATGGACATAGTCCACAAAACCATTCTTTAAATTTCTCCTTAGATATAATTAGAATATAAAGTGCAGGCATCTGGTTATGTGTGGTGGTTAACCCCTGTAATCCCAGCACTTGGGAGGCCAAGTCAGGTGGATCACTTGATGTCAGGAGTTTGAGACCACCTGGCCAACATGGTGAAACTCTGTCTCTGCTAAAAATACAAAAATTAGCCTGGGTGGTGGTGCATGCCTGTAATCCCAGCTGCTCAGGAGGCTGAGGCAAGAGAATCGCTTGAATCTGGTAGGCTGAGGTTGCAATGAGCTGAGATGGCATCACTGTACTCTAGACTGGGTGACAGAGTAAGACTCCATCTCAAAAAGATACAATAAAAATAAAAAATAGGGCCGGGCGCAGTGGCTCACGCCTGTAATCCCAGCACTTTGGGAGGCCGAGGCGGGCGGATCACAAGATCGGGAGATCGAGACCATCCTGGCTAACACGGTGAAACCCCGGCTCTACCAAAAACACAAAAAATTAGCCGGGCATTGTGGCGGGCGCCTGTAGTCCCAGCTACTCGGCAGGAGAATGGAGTGAACCCGGGAGGCGGAGGTTGCAGTGAGTCGAGATGGCACCACTGCACTCCAGCCTGGGCGACAGATATAGGCTCCGTCTCAAATAAAAAATAAAAAAATAAAAAATAAAAAATAAAAAGTACATGCATCTAATATAAATATGAAAAGGATTTTAAATAATAAAAAATGCAGATATATCTGATATAGATTAAGAGTTTGATTTTCTCCATTATATTCATATTCAGAAGTATAGTATGTGTTTTTATTTTTCCATGGCTCTTTTGTCAATATGTACCTTAAAACCCAAAATTATTATTTCCTACTTTCTACTTCTAAATATTTACGAATGAAGAAAACCATTAAAAATGTTTAAATGGTCAAATAATAATTAAACATTATATTGGTAAAATGCAGTTGCACATTAATCAATGTGAACATATAAATTCAAACTCAATGTTAATTTGGTTTCTTGAGCAGAATGAAGAAGCTAGAAGAAAGTGAAGCTTTTAGTCCATTTCTGAGACAGCTGAACTTTATCTTATACATGACCCATAGAGAAAGAGATTCTCCAGGGTCATTTCACTATTTTTAAACTTCTTCATGTACAATATTTTTTTTTACAATAACTTGCCTAAAACCTTTATTCTTAAATGTAAATCTTTCAAAACATTTTATCCTTGGTAAAATGGTACATATCTAAATCCAAATATTTGTCCAGGGCCCCTTCATAGGTATTGAGTTTCCCTTTGATCAATTCTCAACACTCTGGAATCAGAACTTTATTATAAACAAAGTAGTCAAAACTATCTACATTGTGAATCTCTTTTAATCTGAAGAAATATAGGACTCTCAAGTACAACTGGCACACCCTGGGATTGTCATTTGAAATTTTGGTCAGTGAGATGCTGGGTCTTGTAGAACAAAGATTGACAAAGAAGCCAACATTTCTAGAGGGAAGGTTTTTAAGATGGATGAATAATTTTAACAATGGAAAATCTGAATTATAAAAGAGAAAACTTCCATCTTCCCTATTCATGTTGCATGTTTAACAAAAAGAAAATTATATCACAGCTATGTCAAAGATAGAATAAATATGTTGCATTCACCCTCTTAAATATACACATATGACTAAATCTCTACAGAAACTATGGTGTTCATTATCTCAGAAACATGGTTTGTCTCATAGTATGTGAAGTTAAAAGAGAGTATTTCGAGCTGTTTCCAGTGTGTCCATTGTCATGTTATGACTAAAATGTTAGAATAAAATATAACAAAAACAATGCAGTGTATTCTGTACATATGGAATGCCATTTTTTAAGGTCTACAGTTTTCTGTAAACTATTTTCATACAAGGTGTGAATATAACTATATTTTTTAGAATAAGCAATAAGTTACAATAATAAATACAGGACATTTAAAAACAGGCAATAGAATATTTCACACTGGACATTGTAGAACTCCAGGTTGCGTTTATATAATTTCAAATGAATGAAAAAGTATTCAGAAATATGTGTTTTATAACCATAGGCTAGCATTTCATAAGCTTTAAAAAAAATTTTTTTTCTCAACAGAGAGAACTGTCATTACCGTCCCACCTTCCAAAATGGATGTTACAGTTGGCGAGAGCATAGTGCTGCCATGCCAGGTGTCCCATGACCCCTCCATTGAAGTGGTATTTGTATGGTTTTTCAATGGAGATGTCATAGACTTAAGAAAAGGAACGGCTCATTTTGAAAGGATCGGAGGAGTAAGTTACTGAAATTGTTAAGTGCTTAATAAAATGAATCAAGTCTTTTATATGAATCACCATTTTTCATAATTACTCTCTCCATCTTTGTTTGTATGGATAATCACTGACTGTTTTTGAAGCCGTATTTGTTTTTGTTTTGGTTTATTTTGTTTTGTGTCTTCTGTAGGAATACTTGTTGTCTAGATGTAATTATAATAAGGGGGGTAATAAAAGGGTTTAGATACAAGAAACAACAATGATACCAGTATATCTTTTAATTTCAGAGTTGTTTTATGTTTAATATTTATCCAGCTGTAACAATAATGTAGGACTTGTTATATGGGCTTATATTTTTATCCATTTCTCCCTTTCTGTCTGCAGGAATCTGTTGGAGATTTGATGATAAGAAATATTCAGTTAAATCATTCAGGAAAATATCTCTGCACAGTACAAACAACCCTAGAAAGTTTATCTGCAGTAGCCGATATCATTGTTAGAGGTAAGCATAAACGGTGAAAAATTGATCACACTGTTTATTCACAGTCACAATGTTCATGTCTAAATTGTAGACCTCTGAGAAACCACGTCATGATATGGAAGTGAGATGAAATCAGATAGATTTTTTATTTTTTAAACCCCAGGACTCCAGGGTATGGGTAGTGTGGATACAGACATGGAATTGTGTAGGATTTGACTATAGTGAACAGTCACGCTTGGCAAGCAGTGTCAGTACCTAAAACTTAGACATGTCTTCTGTTTATAATAAATCATTCTTGCCAATCCAGAATCAAATCCACATGCTCCTGTAGTTCTTCGTATTAGCTGCATTTACTTGAGTTAGATTTTAAGAGGAATTAAAGATGATGGTTCTCAATTTTTGAGTATAGGTTGATATGCAATCATCATATGCCTGATATTTTCTAATCTCCAGAGGAAGCACTACTACATTAATGTCATTTACCACATAAATGGAATTAATAGAACTTTATCTCTAATAATGTGCTACAAATACATTATGGTCAATATTTTACTTTCTAAGCACAACAGGTAAAAATAAACCATCCTTGTCCCAAATTAATGAATGTGAGTATATCCAATGTAGTCATGATAAAACATTTTTTTCAAGGTCCACCAGGTCCTCCTGAGGATGTGAAAGTGGAAGAGATTTCCAGTACTACTTCTCAACTAAGGTGGAGAGCAGGCCCAGATAATAACAGTCCCATTCAAATATTTACCATTCAGACTCGGACACCATTTTCTGTGGGTTGGCAGGCTGTTGCTACAGGTGAGTGACAAAAGTGTTTTGGGATACTTTAAGAATAATATTTTAGTCCAATAATTTTAATAAATACAATTACATTTTAAATTAATAATTGTATAATTTTGTATAATTATTTGTTTTTGAGTAGTCCCAACTTCGGTTCTTTAGTGTTCCATTATTTTTAGTTCCAGAAATTCTCAATGGTAAGACATACAATGCAACAGTGGTTGGTTTGAGTCCTTGGGTGGAATATGAATTTCGCGTTGTTGCCGGCAACAGCATTGGGATTGGAGAACCAAGTAAACCATCAGAATTGTTAAGAACTAAAGCATCAGGTAAAGAATCGATGTGCTCTAAAAATATGGAAGATTTCGTATGATACAGTTCTTAAAAGAAAACAAGTCTTCTAATACTTTTGGCTCAAAATTGTTTGACAGTAAACGAGTGGCTCTCATGTTTTAATTTTTACGTACACAAGACAAGGTGTATTTTCCCCAAGTAGTAGGTTCAGTAAGAGACGATTGCCTTTAAGCAGAGTTCTTAAGAAACTGTGTTTGCATCACATCTATTTTCCAGTCAAAATTCAATAGAGAATCTGTAGATTTGTATATGCAAATGAGTTACTGCTTGTTTCATTAAAATATTGTAGCCAAGAATTAATTGAGACTCTGTTGGTGCAGTCAGCCATATATTTTCATCTATTTCTCAACTCTGACCTAGTTGTAGCTTCATTGAGCAATAGTATAAATTTTTTCCATGCAAATGAGGTAAATCCTAAACTCATTTAACCGGAGCACTAATTGAGCATTAATTGGTTCACTGAACAGCAGAACACAAGAATCTGGCTCAGATACCATGCCTTCTTAAGCTCTTTTCAATGGATCCTCTTTGTTCCACTCCAACTTTCACATCCAGGGTGACATTTAATCTGCTAGCTGTATGTAGCCCACAAAGTTCACATTCTTATACAGTCACATAAACAAAGGATCACTTTGTTGTCGCTGGCTTAATTAACAAACACAAATTACCTTATTAAAATGTGCACAATTTTCAGAAGTCAATAAATCAATCCTTAAACTAAAGATAATGTTAAATGTTTATCATAGAATTGGGGCTAGAAAAAAGGACTTACTTGACAGTGATATCATCCAATTAAATCACGCTAGAAACTTACAGCTGAAAGGAAATCCCTTCGTTTTACAGAAGAGGAAAATGAAGACCTGGATATTAGCTGGTTGTTTGTGACAGAACTAGGATTTGAATCCAAACTTCCTGATTTTTACACCCAGCGTTCTCCACAAAAGAGGATCTTAATGTAGATGAGCAATAGATTAGCCAAAGAAAGTGTGTAAATATAGAAATTCCCAGGCCCTCCTATATACCCCCTGGATCAGAATCTTCAGGTGTTGCCCATGACTCTGGATATGAGCTTTAGTTTCAGGTTGTTTGTTTACCATTGATTTATATTTTGGTAGCTTTGGACAGCGTTGAGAGAAACTCTTACATTTTCATAGCTAAGTTTGTGTGCCACCTTCTAACCATTAATACTCTCTTGTTTCAGTAGCAGAATGAGACTGGTGATATTCACACCTATTGAGTCAAACTCTACTGATTGAAAACCTACTGAGTCTCTCGTCTCTCTCTCTCTCTGTCTCTCTCTCTCTCTCTAATATCACCAAAGACTAACTTGTTCTCAATATGGTTTTAGGTTTAAGTACAATTAATTTGAAATCGAATGGAGAAAGGAATTTTCTATTTCTCAGAACACTGGAAACTTTGTAGAAAGTAAATCAAAATATAATTTAAAATACTTTTCCTTACACAGCTAAACTATGCAAAGGTCCTGAGATAGTGTGCAGTTAGTCACTGTAAGCTGTCAAGCACCATAAATTCAGCAACTCTGTAAAATCCACTCTGATTTACATTGCTTTTGATCAAAGGATCAAAGGCATCAGAAGACTTAGAAAATAAGGTTTAGGTTCACATAATTTTTTTCTAAAAAATTATGAAGCTTAAAGCTGGAAAAGTTAAGGATAAATTTAAATATGAAAAGGTATATCTGAAAGGTGCAATTTTGAAGAACAGTCAGATTATCATATGACTATTTTCCGGTCATGTTTATAGAGCTAAACATCAGTATGAAATGGAAATAAATAAAATAAGTAATCTAGATTTATTTAGATGGTCTACATAGTGGAGAAGAATTTGAAATGAGAAATTAAAATGTACATATTTTAATCCCTGACTACCAATCCCCAGACATACCCTGGTGCTTCCTCAACCAACCTCCTTTCACATTGCTCAGAAATGGTCCAGTATAGACAATCTCATGTAATTCCACATTTAAAAAGCATACCCTGCTGATTTAGCCATTATCACAGATTTAGGATACTTTTTGTCATTATGTCAAGAAAAATAATGCTTTTAAACACTTACACATGTGTAAAGTAATTCTCATTGGACACTACAATACCGTATATACACTCAGCATTCCCTCAGTTTTACAGTTTCTATGAACTATTATTCATTGTATTAGTCCTCACAAGGAGATAGAGTTGAAGGGCATACTTTTTTAAAACTCATCAAAATTACAGGTTTCTGAATCCTCTACCACAGAGCCTTAGATTCCAAGAAATAAATAGAAAGAACCTCTTCCAATCACATTCTTGATGGGAGAAAAATCTGACTTTGCAAGTGAAAAGTTGGAAGAAAATCCCTCTTTTTCTCTCCCGAGAGATTTGAGATTCTAACCAGGATTTTTAAAACAAGAATGTATTTATTTACATATTTTTCAATATTTTATCTTAAATGTTAAAATATCCTGATGACTAATAAAAAGAAAAATTATTTGAGTTTGTTTGTTGAAAAAAATAATTAATTAATATACTGTCTCACTAACTTGTTTACAGCACAACTGTATAATTAGGCACTAAATCAGCAGTGTCACTGTTACCATCTGAATGGAACATCATTTTGCCAATTAGTAGATGATGCATAATAATGTCAAATGCCCGATGTTACTCAATTTTTAATTAATTTTGGAGCCAGGGTGCTCATGTATCAAACACAACTGTGTCCTCTCTCTTGGAAATTTGGATATGTGTAAACATAATTTAAGTTCATTAAAAATGCAAGACTCTCACAATATGCCTGTGTGCGATTTTGAAAGGTGAAATTCAAAAACAAAATTCTTCCTGAAGAAGATGTACTTTAATAATTGCCATCCCACATCTCTCTTGGTTGCTTTTAGTCCCTGCTGTGGCACCAGTAAACATCAATGGAGGTGGAGGAAGTCGGTCTGAACTCGTCATTACGTGGGAGGTAATTTTCTGCCCAACTGAGTTATTTTGAAAAGAGATTTAGTTGGCCAGGAAGAATACTGAAAAACAAAAAGATTTATTTGATCACTATTGAGAGCATATAAAAATATATGGTATAAAAATACATCATTCTGATGATGAATTATTTAGAGGAGGTATTAGGAACTTTTCTCATTGTGAGACAGTATGACGAACTCAGCACAATTTTCTCCCAAATACATGAAAAACAACTTCAGTATCTATTGAGCGTGGGTCAGTAGCATTTTCATTATTGCTTGATAAACTAGGCATTGTTTGATTTATTACCTGTGGCACGGTTGTATTGTGAATAAGCTGAGCTCAGTAGACTGTAGGCAAAAAACTATTCTTGTCCTAACACTGCTCTTTACATCTGGTCAACTCATTCTTCCCCGCATCTAGATGAAAGCTTAGGCACGTGGAATAGATTTTGTGGTCATTTTTATTACCCATTAACATATAGGCTCATTTTTTCACTTATTACAAATTTTAGTCTGTTGTATACACTTCAAACTGAAGTATAAATATTAGAATTTAGACTTTCAACCAATTTAAAGTTTCTCATTTTCAGTAGCTCAGTGCCTCAGCCTGAGAATTCAGTAGCACAAAAGAGAATACATGGTCAGTCCAACTTCTCTCCATTCTGCTCTTTAATTTATCTTTCCCCATTCACAGTGTTACTTCTGGATTCTCCAGAGCTATAGAAGATTGGTGTTGGGAGGGGAAGAGAAAGGAAAAGATCTGGATTGCTGTTACATTTCTAATTTGACTTTGGTGTGCTCTAGGTATGGCAAATTACCAGACACTGCCATTTCATAGGATAGAGTTTCTGTTTTATTTATTTATTTTTTATCTGGGAGCTGGCCACTGGATGATCCCCCACCAAGGATTCCCAATTGCAATTCCTTGGTGCAGACCCAGCTGGCTGCTGAAGGGTATCAGTTCCTGGATTTTGGTGGTCCATTTCCAGACTCTTCCAGTGAATATTCTCTCTCCTGTAGGTGGTCTTTGTGGACAGAGTCCCCTTTAAGGCTGCCCCTGGATGACCCACTTGCATAGGTTTCACATTTGTCCTCAGCAGACACATACTCCATGTTTAGTGGAAGTGCAATACATAACCAATTAGCATCTCTCTTCACTCTGCCACCATAGGCTGTCTGGATCTCTTCCCCACTTTAAGTTTCTCAGACATTTGTCAGTTAAATGAACCTGCATCCCTTATGTTCCAGAAAATGCAAACCAGGTGTTTCTTGCTGTCGCCTACTTCACATGGCTAGACTATGAGAGAGAACTGGGAACCAGATAGGTTGTTCTTTATGGTTATAAATGACAGTGTCAGAAACTAGATGCAACTGCCCTGAAAGTCACCCTTTCCCCTGGATATCTTCTT
The DNA here is from genome assembly GCF_000951035.1 of Colobus angolensis palliatus. NCBI lineage: Eukaryota > Metazoa > Chordata > Mammalia > Primates > Cercopithecidae > Colobus > Colobus angolensis. The sequence goes on from NW_012114711.1 coordinate 4,647,245, forward strand.
GCATGTTGACATTACAGGCCTAGAACAGTGCTTGGAATGTGGTCCACCCTCCATGAACACTTATTGAATGGAAGGTAGTGTTTTCAGAGAGCTGGGACTCTCAGAGGCCAGAGAGAGGGGGAAACCCTATTTTTTCAAGCATTTACAGGATATCATTCAGTCCTCACAATAATGCTATAAGGTGGTTACACCACTTTCAGGTAAGAAAACTGAGACTTAGAAATGTGACATCATTGGGCAGAGAAGCATTTGAACACAGAGCTTTCCCTTTATGTTCTTTTACTGTATCCTGTATTACAATCCCAGTTGTCTCCATGCAATGTGATGGCTCAGGGTGGGCCTGAGTCCTTGAGTATCTACCTTAGTTAGTAAGTTAGCCATATTATACTTGCTACTCCAAACGTATTTCCCATAAAACATCGACTTTCAAGTGAGTCTACAAGAGAATTGTTTGTGAGTAGTTTATTTAGGTTTCCACATTCATCAAAGCCCGAATAAGCATTATCATCATAGTGTACAGGAAGTTTTGCCTGACTTAGTAACTTATTTTGTTCTCCTCCTTGGTCAGAAATTCCGAAAGGTCGGTGTTGCAATTGCTTGTACACAGTCTATAATGAGGACCCAAATGCTATGCATATCATTCTTAAATAGAGATGAGCATGAATTACAAAAAAATTCTGTCTTTCCACGATTTATAATGTCCTTTCTCTTTAAGGGAAAATTACACAAACCATGACCTATGAGACAAATTTTTCCAGTTTCCTGTTTTTATAAATAAATCCACCCATAGCTACATCCATTCTTTTTCATGCTGTGTATTGCTGCTTTCTTGCTGTTGCATGAGATCATATATCCCACAATGCTTAAAATATTTACTATCTGGTAGCAACAATGGATCCTAGGGTCTACAAGAGTGATGAAGGGAAGGGCAAGGGTTGAAAAACTTGCTGTATTGATGGATACTGTGCTCACTACCTGGGTGATGGGATCCACTGTACCCCAAACCTCAGCATCACAGAATATATCCATGTAACAAACTTGCATATGTACCCCCTGAAACTAAAATAAAAGTTTTTTTTTTTTT